>NW_026059614.1:0-44949 GCF_023721935.1 Panthera uncia | reverse complement strand
GCGCCCATTTGCAATCTCTGCTCACTTCAGCTCCCCAACAGCTGGCCAATGGTTCCATGTAGCCATCCCTCACCACCTCACTGCCCTGCTGTGCCCTCCCACCTCTCAGTTTATAATGTGCTCAATGGGGTTGCTCCCCTGACTCCTGTTAGTGATGGCTGGTGGCTGTGGAAGCTGAAAGAAGCTGGAACTGGTGCTATAGCACAAGAAAGAAACAAGCATTGTGTCAAAAGGTTGCGTCTGAGAAAGAAAACAACTGACTTTCTCATGGAAACTCAACGAAAATTCAAAACAAGGCCACTGTATTTTTCTCCTTTGTGACCAGTCACTTCAATGCATTCTATAGAGGAGACCAGTAACTGTGTTGCCTTATTGATTCTCCCCTTCTTCCTCAGGAACAGAATCGTTGAATGATACCAGGACCATGGCCATCCAGAACAAACTAGTTGATAAACTTGCCTGCCACAGGGGTACATATTAACAACAATTGGATACTGTTTTATACGCATACTGAAACCGAACAATCAAATAAAGGGATGGTGTTGGTAGGAGTCCAGTAACTCATTGCTGGAGCAAGGGGAGGAGACTAGAATGATCCATGTACTAATGGACTGGAGATATCTATATGAACTCATGTTTAGCTTAATATAGATACGAATAGTTACATATAGACATATTCATGCATATGTGTAAATACATGGTTTAGTATTTGCACATATAGTCCCTTTCTCTTTCAGCTGAGAAGGAAAGACATTCCAATAACAATGAGCTTATCCATCATCCAGATCCTGATTACTTAAAAAAATTTTTTTAATGCTTATTTATTTTTGAGAGAGAGAGACACAAACAGAGTGCAGGTGGAGGAGGGGCAGAGAGAGAAGAAGACACAAATCTGAAGCAGGTTCCAGGCTCTGAGCTGTCAGCACAGAGCCCACTTGGGGCTTGAACTCATGAACAGTGAGATCATGACCTGAGCTGAAGTTGGATGCTTAACCAACTGAGCCCCCCAGGTGCCCCAGATCCTGATTTCTATTACCATTCTCCAATAAAAGCAATCAGGGTTCCTTAGTGAAATGGCTGGTTCTAGGACTGGGGTATGAAATGTACAAGATGAATCTGGAATATGTTGTAGATCCAGAAATTAAGGAATTAAGGAAATACTTCAAAACACACACACACACACACACACACACACACACAAAATGAAAGAGCATGTCAAAGAACAAGGGGCCAAATAAAAGAGCCCAACAATATGCGATAATTGAAAGTATTTGGGATGGGATCTCAGAATAGAAAAAGGGCATTAGGTAAAAACTAAGGAAATATGAATAAAGCATGAAAGTTACGTAGTAATAATGTATGGGTTGATGAATCATTGATATATTATCATTGATACATTATTACATTAATTGTAACAAATATACTAATGCAATATGCTAATAATAGGGAAGACTGGGTGTAGAATATATGGGAATACTATGATCTTTGCAATTTTTCTGAAATCTGGAACTGCTCTAAAATAAATCTTACTTTAAAACAATGATACATGATGGGGCCCCTGGGTGGCTCAGTGGGTTAAGCGGCTGGCTCTTGATTTTGGCTCCAGTCATGGTCTCATGGTTGGTGGGTTTGAGTCCTGAGTCGGGCTCTGTGCTGTCAGCACAGAGCCTGCTTGGGATTCTCTCTCTCCCTCTTTCTCTGCTCCCACCCCTGCTCTCTCTCTGTCTCAAATTAATTAATTAATTAAGAAGAAGAAGAAGAAGAAGAAGAAACATAAAAAGTGATTTTCACATTGTAAACATTCAGTATGTGTGTGTTGACCTGAACTAATTTTATTATCAGTACACTTTCTCAAAATGAGGGAACAAATGACTTCCCTGCCAGGGAAACTCTGTATAGTGAGCTAGCACTGTGGGAATTTCTCCAAATTCCTGTGGAGTTAGTTCCACTCCCAAGAGGGAGTATAGAACATGTTTTTAGAATGAAAACCAACAGGCTTTTTTTTTTTTTTTTTTTTTTTTTCCATCTACAGTCTGGAACAAACACAGACTTGAATATTAGAGAGTAGGGAGCGACATGTGAGCACAAAGCTAATGTTGAAACTGACTCACATCACGGAAGATAGAGCTGCAGTGAACTGACTGATCAGTCACACCACCCTGCTCTAATTGTGATTACAAAAGCTAAACTTTTTATGGGCAACACCCAATGAGCCAGACTAAACAGGAGGAATTAAGAGCGTTTAAATAGGGGTGCTGAATGATAACACCAGCCTCACTGCTTCAGAGAACCTACTCCAAATGCAAACCCAACAGCCTGGGGCAAAGTGGGGAAAAACAATCCTTTCAAAGAGCTTAAGTAATCAAGTGACAGGAAACCCAAGATCCACAGTGGGTGAAGGGAGGGATGACTCAGGAGAACAGGGTTCTGGGAGCACCCAACAAGATGCCAATGAGGAGCCTCTGATACAGGCAAGGTTTCTAGTCCTTACTCTTAGCCTAGTTCAAGAGCCTTTTCTTGCTGGTGTTTTTTGTTTGTTTGTTTGTTGTTTGTTTGTTTAAATATTTCTTTTTCAGTAATTCCTCATTTGTCACTATTGTTCTATGTTGCCTTTGTTACCTTTCACAATTAAGCATGCAAGCAAAGCAAAGAAGTTCCACCTGTGAGAACTTGATAGAAAACAAATGAAAACCTTACATGGGTGTGGCTCTGCATAAGAGTTTTGTTCGGGAGGGATCTGAACAGGTAAATGTAAACTAGTGAGTGACAACAGGGTTCTGTTTTCCTTCAAGCTGTAGGTATTAGAATTGGTAGAACTTTCAGGCAGGCTTGGAAATCGAAATTCTCTGTCCTGCAAGCGAGAATGATTGATGATGAAGGCACAATGTCTCCCAAATAAGAGTGGACACATTTTGAGTGAATTTTGTTTGCTACTAAGAATTTTTTTTGAAGGCACTTTGTAATATACAAATGGCCTTTGGTCCTGTATGGCTCACTTGGACGAACAATAATTGTATCTCACGTTTGTGTAGCTTGCTACATTTTAAGGAATGTTTCTTACACTTTACCCCACTTGTCATCTTGACAACCTTTTCATCTGAGCTGAGTTTAACTTAGATCTTAGATACATAAAACTAGATCCTTGCAAGAAAAGAAAACCCAGGATGAAGTATACAGTAAAATATCAAAGATATGAAAATAGTTTAAAATATCTGGAATTAGAGAGAAATCTAGAAGATTTCCTTCTTTCCTGGATTTCATTCTTGGGTTGTGTCAGGAAATCCATGAACTGAGGCTCTTCTAAAAAAGTCTCCTTCAGACGCTTTTTAAAAATCACAATGCCCAGACCACACCCCAGATCAAATAAATCAGTATCTCTAGGGGTGGGATCCAGGTATCAATATTTGTAGATTTTTCAGGTGATTTCAAAATGCAACCAAATTTGGGAACCACTGTCCCTGTATAAAAAAAAGATTTCTCAATCAAAAATGAAGTTGTGTGAGCCTTTGGTACTGAATTTGGGGGCTCATATCATTTGTAGTAATGTTTGAGGAATCAAAAGTAAAATTAGGCTTGAGAAAATATTTTACAGGTACTACACAAAGGGTTTCCCTCATGTTTGCAATAGATTTGGGGTAGTAGAATTCATTTAAACTTAAATGGGAGACAAGCATAATGAAATTAATTCATAAATTACCTACAAACAGTGCATTTCTGCTAAGACAGCAACTTACTTTGTGCATTACTGGGTATGGATTAAGGAATGAGTTCTTGAAAGAACATTTACAGTAACTGAGTCACCTGCTGTCACAACAAATCAGTTTCTTACCTGAGAGACTTTCAAATTCAAGAATAGTAAATGCTTTTAAATGAATTGTAACAAGCGCATTCTATAGTTAAATGACTTTGGGGAGTCAGTTGTTCAAGACTAAATATCCAAAATTCTCTAAATCCAGCTCTAACATCGACTTATACATTGATCTTTAGGGATATAGTTTGTGTGTGTGTGTGTGTGTGTGTGTGTGTGTGTGTGTGTGCTTTAGTTTTCCATCTGTAAAATGGAGTATTCACATCTATTCCATGAATGAATTGAAAGAATTCTTTTTTTTGAAAGAATTTTTTTTTAATTTTTAAAAAATGTTTATTCGTGAGAGAGAGAGAGAGAGAGAGAGAGCGAGCATGAGTGGGGGAGGGGCAGAGAGAGACACACACACAGAATCTGAAGCAGGTTCCAGGCTCTGAGCTGTCAGCACAGATTGATTAACCAACTGAGCCACCCAGGTGCCCCTTGAAAGAATTCTCTTTTTTTTTTAATTTTTTTTAATGTTTATTTATTTTTGAGAGAGAGAGACAGAGCATGAGCGGGTGAGGGGCAGAGAGAGAGGGAGACATAGAATCCGAAGCAGGTTCTAGACTCTGAGCTGTCAGCACAGAGCCCCTCGTGGGGCTCAAACTCACAAACCATGAGATCATGACCTGAGCCATAGTCCGGATGCTTAACCGACTGAGCCACCCAGGCACCCCAGAAAGAATTCTTTATAATGCACTTGGAAGATGAAAAATACATGTAATGAGAGTTCCTATGGAGGTTGCTGGAGATATGACTGCAGTTCATTTTTCTAGCTAGAAGTTAGTCTCCTTAATCATATGTTCATTTTCAACTTTGTCCATTCACTGATTCAACAAATAGTCAATTGTGACCTACTATGTGCCATGGCCTGGGTGGTGAAAAAAATTCCCTGTCCTCATGAAATGATAGTTTTGTATGGGAAAAAGACAACAAACACACAAACAAACATATACCAGGTTAGGGAAGGGCTAGGAGGAGATAGGTGGAGGGAGAAGAATTAAGCAGAGTGGTAGTGGGATCCAATTTCATGGGAGTGGTTATGAGGGTCTCTAGGAAAGATTACAAGAAAAAGACCAGGGCGGGGAGTTGTTCATGCAAACATCTTAGGAGAAAGATTTCTAAACAGACAGAAATCATAATTGGAATGTGCTCGGGATCTTCAGGAATAATACAAAGGTTATTATTGTATCTAGGAGAGAGTGAGTGTGGGGGTTATTTTAAATTAATATTAACTCATGCATCATAAAAGTCAAAGTGATATACCTAGAGTTCTGTTCTAAGCAGATGGTGATGATTTAAGGGTCAGCATAGGAATTTCAAAAAGGGAATCCTGGACATTCTTTTCTTAGTCAAATATTTATTAATACTCATTATATTCTAGATTTTAAAAACCCACAGATGTTTTTTTCAGGAAGTATTTAGTTTAGAGAATGTATATGTAAGTTCACCCTCAGTTTCAACAAACTCAACTATATTAGTATTAAGTTTGCATTAGTGCTTAGGTAGATTCTATGGCAATGCTACATTATTTTTTTTTTTTTAACCTAGCCAAGTTGTAAAGACAAAAGTGACTCCTTAGAAGTAATGACACTGGAATGAGACCCCAAAGGAATAATGTGTGTTTTCTCTCTGCTCTCAAACAAGTCACTAGATTTATTAAGTGGAAAGATCATTCAAAAGAACCCAGTAAATTCTTTTTAGAAGTTTATATCTTACAGACTACAGTACTGAAAAAGGAAAACATTAAGATGTTTGCAATCAAAATAGGAAGATGCGTTTTAAAAAATACTAAATATTTAAGGCAAACCAAAAAGTATAGGAAATAATATAATGGATAATGCATTTTGATAAAAAATAATCTATAATCTATATTTTTATTTCATTTAACAGGTTAACAGCAATAGATGCTTTGATGGCTTTGCTCTTTTTTCTCTTTTTGAATTTAATCTTTTTTTTTTTTTTTTAATTTTTGAGAGAGAGCGTGTGAGCAGGGGAGGAGCAGAGAGAGAGGGAGACACAGAATCCGAAGCGGACTCCAGGCTCTGAGCTGTCAGCACACAGCCCGATGCGGGGCTCGAATCCACGAACTGCCAGATCATGACCTGAGCTGAAGTCTGCCGCTCAACTGACCGAGCCACCCAGGCACCCCTCTCTTTTTGAATTTAATCAACCCATGGCCAAAATGGTTTCATCTATGCCCAACTGACCAGTGTCATACCATTTTATCTGTAAATATTTCATTATGTATCTTTAAAAGAAAGTCTTTACTTTTAATTTTTTTTAAGTTTATTTATTTTGAGACAGGGAGAGAATGCGCGCACATATGAGTTGGGGAGGGGCAGAGAGAGAGGGAGAGAGACAGAATCCCAGGCAAGCTCTATCTACACTGTCAGCACAGAGCTGGACGTGGGGCTTGAACTCACGAACTGTGAGATCATGACCTGAGCCAAAATCAAGAGTCAGACGCTTAACCGACTGAGTCACCCAGGCACCCCTGAAAGAAAGTCTTAAAAAAAGAACAATACTTCCTTAACCCAATCAGGGTTTAAACGGCCCTTATTGTCTCATAATTTTTTTAATTCAATGGATTTTTTAAAATCACAGTAAAATGGGGCGCCTGAGTGGCTTAGTTAAGCCTCTGACTCTCGCTCAGGTCATGATCTCTCGGTGTGTGGGTTCGAGCCCTGCGTTAGGCTCAGGACATGATCTCGCAGTTCATGAGTTTGAGTCCCACATCGGGCTCTGTGCTGACAGCTCAGAGCCTAGGCCCTGCTTCGATTCTATGTCTCCCCCTCTCTCTGCCCCTCCCCAGCTCGTGCTCTGTCTCTCTCTCTCTCAAAAATAAATATTAAAAAAAATTAAAATTACATCACGGTCAAATGTACAGAACATAAAATTTACGACTTTAATCATTTTCAAGTGGACAGATTAGCGGCGCGTTCACACTGCAGAAGCAACTGAAGAACTTCTTCATTCTCCCAAAGTGAAATTTCATACTCATTAAACCATAACCCCCCCCCCCCCGCCAGTCGCTCCCACTCTTCTTCCCCAGGAGCATGACAGCCACAAGTCCACTTCCTGTCTCTATGAACTTGAGGACCCTAGACCCCTCACCGAAGTAGGATCATGCCATGTCTGTCCTCTGTAACTGACCTGTCTCACTGAGCATAATGTCCATGGTGCAGCGTGTGTCAAGATTTCCTTCCTTTTTAAGGCTGAACAATATTTCATTATATGCATACTCCACATTTTGTTTATTCAGTTATCTCATAATTCTTCTTGACCGTTTTATCTCGGTCTTTATCTGCAAATTCAATGAATTCTTTGGGGACAGAGCGGCACAGAACACGTGGGGCAGCGATATCTTTCAAAACCCGAAGAGCCGAGCAGTCTGAGAACCGAAGGACCGAATTTCAGCCTTCGTGAGACCTTCGTGGGAGTTCTGCCAACCCGAAGTTAACCACTTGGAAGAGGAAAACAAACTGCTCTTCGCACTTGCGGAGCCTGTGTTTTTTGTTGGGTGGACGTGGTATCTGTCACATGATGAAACATCATTACAGGGAGTCCAGAAGCAGCGAGGCTGGCTGTGTGTGCCCAGTTGGGCGGGTCGGGAGAGAGAACTATGCTCTGGCATGTTGATTCAGCACCTCTGGCAAAGGCACTTGCGAGTGTTTGTTCCCAGACGGAATTTCCCAATACATCTGAAAGTTGGCTTGTGCGGGAACAAAATTCCCTGCACCTGCATCATGGAGGCACTTCCCGTGTGGTCTCATGAAAGAATAGGTCATGTCAGCTAGACAGACGTGAATAGATATTTTGCATTATATGGATGTCAGGCAGGAAATGAAAATCTGAAGAATCCGAATTCATTAAAGTTAATGATATATTGATGGGGTTAGGGTCTGAGAATTACAGTCCCATGACTTCTCCCGACTTTTTCCAACCTATTTTTTTTTTTTAATATTCTATTAAGGTTAATAGCAGCATCATATATGTAAAATTGCTCTTAACATATATTAATGTTAAAATATTTTAATTAGTTCAGCTAAACTAGCAAATTGGGTCCAATGCCACATAATTGGAAATTTTCCATCATTGATGTGACATATAATTGGTTAACCATTTTAATAAGTTTTTAGCATTTTCTAGCTCTGCGTACATAAACAAACGTCTCCTGTCGCAAAAATCCATATAAATGAGAGAGGAAATAAGAGTATTTACTTTGCATTCCAATATTACAATTGGAAGACATAATAGTATTCACAAACTTGAAGTGTGAGTAAACTGGACAGAATGTAAAATAGAGTTCTCCAGTCACTAGTTCTATAATAGCACTAAGTAAAAGAGCCATCCAAAATATGCATAAATGGAGAATCATAGAATATTAATATTGAATGGAATTTAAAGAGTATATAACTCAGGGGGCCATAATCCACTTTGGATTCTTGAATTGAGAATCTGATAAAAACTATGTATCTTCTCTCTTAAAACATGCATAGAATTTTTATTTAATTTCACATGTTCGTAGACCGTCTGATGCCCCAATTAAGCATCTGAGTAATTCAACTCCCTCCTTTTGTGGTTAATGAAATTGAGAATAATTGTGGCTACATGGCCCACCTACAGTTATAGAGTGAGGTTGGGTAGAGAGTTCACTCTAGTTATAAAGCGATTTCTGCTGTCACTTGGTTGTGAAATGTCTAAGCAAGAGTTGATTTAAAGTGATTCATATGAGAGGTCCTATTGGCCAGAACGTGCCCACTCAGCCTCGGTGTGTCAAATTCTCACAGGCGGGGCCTTCAGGTAGCATATCTGTGTTAACACGGACAAGACATTAAGTGCGGTCCTCCATTCAAATGCTGGGTGAAGACAAGCTAGGGTCTACTACGGGATAACGGCCTGGACTCTCTCTCATGCTTTGAGATTCTTGGTCTCCTTCCCTGCTGTTGACCTTGGCGCCTTTTTTTCTTTTCTTTTCTTTTCTTTTTTTTTTTTAAGTAGGCTTTATGCCCAGTGCGGAGCCCAGCGTAGGGCCTGAACTCAGGACCCTGACTGAGATCAACAGCGGAGCTGAGATCAAAAGACTTATGCTTAACCTACTGAGCCACCCAGCTGCCCTGACCTTGCTGCCTTTATGCCTTCGCCTCCTTCTCCAGAGACCAGCCCTGCAGACCAGGCAGGAGAGGTTAGAGAAATGTGGTGTCAGAAAAGGGAGGAGTAGGGCAGAAAACTCTCTTTACCAGGATTAAAGCTAAGCAAAGGCAGCATTCTCAGAACTTCATGTGTTTCAAATATCCTTTGTAGCTGGAAGTGAGAGTTCTGGAAATGTTTTGTATTGTAATCCTAGGCAACCATAGTCCTGATGTTTTTGGAATGTATTTTAAAATGCTTAAAAGTCTCATGCAGCTAATGTAGAGAAACTGCCCATGTAGGATAACAGTTGCAGTTAAGGTGAAGAGGGAAGTTTCGATTGATATTTCAGGTTAAGAGAGGAATTTCCTTGTGAATGTATTTGCTCTCAAACAAATAGTAAATTGAAATATAGAAATATAACATTAAAGACAAGAAGTGCTTTTTCTCATTGCTTAAGCAAAATATATGTACTTTTTGGCATGACTTCCTTTTATTTCTTTTTATTATTTTACTTATTTTTTAGACAGAGAGAGTATGAGGGGACCAGAAGCCAGAGGGAGAGAAAGAGAAAGAAAGAGAGAGAGAGAGAGAGAGAGAGAGAGAGACCTAAGCAGACTCTACACTCAGCACAGAACCTGACTCAGGGCTTGATCCCACGACTCCGGGATCAGGACCTGAGCTGAAATCAAGAGCCGGACATTCAACTGGCTGAGGCACCCAGGCACCCCTGCATACCTTTCTTTTAAGATATAACTTAATCTAGTGGTAAAGACAATACCTGTTATAGAAGATTTGGAAAACAAAAAAGGAAGAAAATAAAAATTGGTATAAGTCCAGCAAGCAGAGAAAACAACTACTGACAATTTGATGCATACATTTCCAGGCTTTTTTTTTCTATTAATGTGCATTTACACTCACAATACATATAAATATATGTAGGTATGTACATATCTATTTACACGAAAGTCAGGTCCCGCTTTATATGAAGAACTGTATCGTGATATTTTCAACAAACGTAACGACATAGGTATTTTTAAAGTTATTACATTTTTTTGGGAAAATAATTGCTAATGGCCACATAGATTCTATACTATAGGTGTGCCAGCATTTACTTAATCATTACTCCATTACTAGAAATCCAGGGTGTTTCCAATTTTCCCCACTTAATACTATTGTATGTGGATCTTTGGGTGCATCTCTATTTCTTCAGAACACTTCCCAGGAGTAGAACATTTCCTTAGGGGTTTGTCAATTATTATTAAAGTTGTGCCAATGTACTCCTAGCTGTAATTTAACCTGTGAGTGCTGTTTCCTTATTCTTCTATTTACACTGTTTGTTAATTGTTTTGTTTTTTTTGCTCTTTCTTTTTATTGTATTTGTATGCAATGATGGATATTCAGTAAACTTACGGTGGTAGTCATCTTATACACGAGTCAAACAATTATGCTGTATACTTTAAGCTTACACAGTTATGTATATAAATTACATCTCAAAAAATGGAAAACAAAGATCAGTATAAATACATAAAATCTATGGTGGTTTGATAGGCTAAATATGGTCTACAATTTTAATTTTCATCACTTTGATTACACTTGGATTGAACTACTTTTGAGGGAGCCTGGGTGGCTCAGTCGGTTAAGTGTCCAACTCTGAATTTCGGCTCAGGTCATGATCTCATGGTTTGTGAGTTTGAGCCCCACATCAGACTCTGTGCTGACAGGGCAGAGCCTGCTTGGGATTCTCTGTCTCCCTCTCTCTCTGCCCCTCCTCTGCTTACTTTCTCTCTCTCTCAAAATAAATAAATAAA
Source organism: Panthera uncia (assembly GCF_023721935.1). Taxonomy (NCBI): domain Eukaryota; kingdom Metazoa; phylum Chordata; class Mammalia; order Carnivora; family Felidae; genus Panthera; species Panthera uncia. Next base: position 34,158 of record NW_026059614.1, on the reverse strand, counting down.
CATTTTTAAAAATTAAAAAAACCTATTTTTCCATATATTTGTTATCTAGAGGTATTTCTTCTAAAAGAGCTATTTTCTGGGGTGCCTGGGTGGCTCAGTTGGTTAAACATCCGACTTCAGCTCAGGTCATGATCCCATAGTTCGTGAGTTTGTGAGTTCGAGCCTCGCGTCAGGCTTTGTCCTGACAGCTCAGAGTCTGGAGCCTGCTTTAGATTCTGTGTCTTCCTCTCTCTCTACTCCTTCCTACCTCGTGCTTTGTTTCCCTCTCTCTTTCAAAAATAAATGAACATTCAAAAAAGTTAAAAAGCTGTTTTCTTTGCATTTTTTATTATGGTATTCATTGTTTGCAAACTGATTTCTAGGAATTCCTTATATATCTTGATATATAAACCCTTGATATACAAACCCTATGTTACATGTATTGAAAATATTTCCCGTTTTTCATTTTCTTTAGCTTGCGATGGCACTTTTATCCTATCATGTATCACGAAATGGTACCTATATCTCCAAATTTATTTGAGCTGAACTACTTTACGGTGGGGGCGGCCCTCATTGTATTTACCTAATAAGATGAATGGAGGGGACACATATGGAGGGTTTTCTGAGTTAATAGTGAAGTTTTGAATTAAAGTCCTCAGCACCTCTGGTTTCTCAAAGATATTTCCATTCTAATTGCTGAGATTATACATTGTCTCAATAAACCCACGAATTATAGTTTCAGAAGCAGTCGTAACACAGAATCTGGTTGTATTGGTCCCCACGTTGTCTTTTTAAATGCTGTTGGGACTGTCTTCGAACAGTCTTACATGGCTGGCTGCAGTCAGAAAGCCTTCTACTGCATAATTATATTCTTACTCTGCTTTTCTCTAGGCAACCTTGGCCTGAAGCCTATCTCCTTCTTGCTCTCATTGCACTTTCTTCAAAGGCTGCAAGAACCGAACATACTTTCACATATTCTCCTTTGTTTCCAGAACCATTCACTTCTCACCCCATCTGCTTTGACATAACCATTTTCTTTAATGGTCTGTAACTTGCAAACTCACTCTCAGATACAAATTTCTATGCTAAGATTCTGCTGTTTCAAAAAGAAGCCAATTCAAGGTGCTCTGGCAAAAGCAGGGGAATTATGGTAAGTCTTTAGGGCAGGGAATGTAGCCAAGACTCATGAATCCCAGGCAAGAAACCAAAATGTTGTTGGAAATTCAAGATATTATGCTCTCTCTCTTATATCTGCTATCATTTTATGTCTGCCTTTTCCTTTCATGGTGGACTGGCTTTCCTCTCCTCCCACGTCCCTCTGATAGTCCAGAGACAGCTGCTCATGGTTTCCAGCTTAACATCTGGATCCACAGAAAGACTAACTTGCTCAGTCCTCAAGGGTAGCAGAATGTGCTGCCCCAGAATATGTCACTTGAGCAGAAGGATTATTATGAGCTGAAGGCGATTGAAAAGCAGATACAAGAAAAGCTTGTATCTTGCCTCAAAGTAGGACAGACAGTTACAAAGGTATCCCTCTCTACCAGGCAGGGCAAAGGTTAATCCCTGGGGACAACTGTAGACCCTCATCAATGGGGAAAGCAGTGATTTAAATGTGCATGTCAATCCCACTGCCCCTCGCTGGTCCTCCCACATCTTTCTTCTGTCTTCAGCTAAAGATGCTATATAAGCCATAGTAGTCAGCCACAGCTTTGAATTACTCCCTCTCCTCTGGGTATCTCCTGTTTATACACGAAGTATACATGTTCATACCTTCTGTTTGTTTTTCTCTTGTCAATCTATCCTTTATTATTACAGAGGCCTCGGCCAAGAACTCGGGAGGAAACAGGGAAAATTCTTTTTCCTCCCTCACAAACTTAAACTCCTAGGATAAAGCTCCTATAATTTTTTCCAGTTAATCTTGGGGCAAATTTTTATTTCATTTGTATACATCACATTAAACCTGTTTTAAAAGGCGTATTTTAAAAAGCCAATGTTAAAAAAAAAAGATGAAGAAGAATCAATTTAATATTCTGTGCTAGAAAAAAAACCCAAATTCCTAATGCATAAACCTCGTCCTCTTAGTTTTGAAAATGTAAATTAAATGTCAATATGATTGTAGTCCAGAACCACAAAGACCATCAAACAGTATTATATCTTACAGAGGAAGGGAAAAGCTTCCTCAAATTGTTCTTTAACATCTGAAGAGCCACTGTCCTTTGGGAACAAAGGAACAAAACTTAGGATTCTGCTAGACTTCCTCAAATCTGCTCTGAGAATTCTGAAAAGGACAGTAGCTTTTGAAGACTGTCTTAACCAACTTAGACAAGACTGTATTTTTCCACCTAGATGAAGACAACATAGACAGAAGCCCTCTTCAGTTATCTTGTATTCAGGTACGCTGCACTGAGCCTTATGGAAATATTTATTGGATGAATAATGAAGCCATGACCAACTGTGATGCTTATATTTCGACACACTGTAGTTTCTTATATTTACATGGCATTATTCCAAGACATTTCACCATTTCATAGGATGAAGAAGTTTAGGTAGGGAATCAGGTTTTATTGTTCTGTATTAAAGAAGAGGAAACAGAAACTCCTTTTGGCTACAGGAGTAATAAAACATCAGGAAGAACATAAATGGTGACTTTGGCTTTCCTGTCTTTTAATAAGTACATGGCTTTATTTAAAAAAAATTTTTTTTAATCTTTATTTTTGAGAGAGAGAGAGAGACAGACTGCAAGTGGGGGAGAAACAGAGAGAAAGAGAGACACAGAATCCGGAGCAGGCTCCAGGCTCTGAGCTGTCAGCAAAGAGCCCAACGTGGGGCTCAAACTTGCGAACCTTGAGATCATGACCTGAGCTGATGTTGGACGCTTAGCCAACTGAGCCACCCAGGTGCCCCTAAATACATGGCTTTATTATAACAATAATAAAAACTGTAGTTCTTTGGGAAGACTTCTTGTTTTTTTAATGCTAATTTTTTTGAGAGAGAGAGAGAGAGACTGTGCACATGAGCAGGGGAGAGGGGCAGAGAGAGAGGGAGAAAGAGAATCCCAAGCACGTTCTGCACAGTTATCGTGGAAATCAAGAGTCAAATGCTGAACAGAGTGAGCCACCCGGGCACCACAACTTTGTATGATCTACTTTGGTGCCATGCTGGGCTTCATGATGTGTGTTTTGTGTCACTGTAGACGTCCCCGTGGACTGTTTTCATTTTAGAAATACAATGTTTCACAAGGAGGAGGCAATATGCCTGTGCCATTTATTTGAAACTAGCAGTTAACTAAATTTGAAAATGAAATTAAATGAAAATATTTTAAAAAATGAAAACTATTTTTTGGAGGGGCCCCTGGGGGGCTCAGTGGGTTAAGCGTCTGACTCTTGATTTTGGTTCAGTTCGTGATCTCCAGGTTCACGATATCACGCCCCGAGGGGGGCTCTGTGCTGACAACGTGGAGCCTGCTTGGGGTTCTCCAACCGCCCCCTCCCGCCCCTCCCCTGCTCTCTCTCTCTCTCTCAAAATAAATTTTAAAAAATGAAAAATATTTTTCAAAACTATGCAGACAGAAGCAAAGTCTTAAACCATCTGTCCCCCTGTCACCAAATCCCATGAACAAACTTACTACATTTCAGGCTAGGAACTGAAACTACTCCCAGACCTGTATAGGCTGGACACACACCATCCTCGGAGAGGGCACAGAACCTGAAACCACCCGATTGTCGCTCGGGTCTGCTGGAGCGCTGCCTTGTTCTCCCTTTTGCAAAGGATGCACCATACAGTGGCTCCCTGTTCCTGGCTCACCTTCAGCATTAGGCGCGAAAGGGGTGGGAGGGGGCATCCTCTCTGCTCTTCATCCTCCCTCTTCCCTCCTCCAAGTGCCAAGTGTTCTACAGTCAGCTCCATTTGCCGTAACTATTTCACAGATGTTTTTCATTTGTCTCTCTCTGGAATGATTTGCCTTTTTTTCCGAAAGAGGATGTCTGCAACAGGACTTGGGCTGAGAACGAAGAGGGGTGGGGTGGGGGTTCAGGGACACCGCTACTTACAGACCCCCCCAGGGCAAGTTCTAGAATTCTAGGTGGCATTGTGGCCAATCCTTTGGCCCTCAGTGAAATAGTCTGGATCCTGCAGAATATCTTCAGCTGAAAGTACTTCCAACGGATGCTAAAAATACATTGCAGTTTATTTTCCTCAGTAGGGAGCATATGTGTTCCTGTTTGACCTGGAAACACAAAGAGATCCAATGTTAAATTGAATGCTGCCCGTTCCAAGATAAATTTGTTTTCTGTAGAGCCGGGGAAAGAAAAAACAACGGACATATTGGTACAATTTTGCCTTTGCTCTCTGGGGGAGTCAGTGTCTTGAACACATTTTTTTTTTTTTTTTTTTTTTTTTTTTATGCTCTGTTGGTAGTTAAGTGACCACTCAGACTTCTTAGCCAATGCTGATATATGCTGGCTTGCATTCAAATCAGATGGTGAGTCCAAAGAGGGGTAAGAAAAGTTTAAGTTTTTTTTCCCCTAAACAAAAGATGACAGATTCTTCATACTTAATCTTACCTTGATAATTTAGTTTTCTACCTTCTTCATTTTTTCCCCCTTAATGCTCTTCCCAAAAGACAGAATCTGAAATGCCTTCCATAGTATTATGGACACTTGTATTAAATCCTTTCTCTCCAAATAGACAAACAAGTCAAACACAGCTTATCTACAAATGGCAGACACATTCTGTTTCCTGCTGTAACATTTAAGAACAGATGTTAAACCCATTTCTTGTAGTTTCGAGATAGTGTTTGTTTAGAGATTTCACTTGTCCAATATGGCATTCTTCAATGCTGTAAGAGCAAAGTTCAATTTCTCCAGCTGGTACCACTTCTCTATAGCTTAAAATACACAGTCGGCTGACAGTGAACAAGACCCATTCCTCTCCCCAAGAAATAGCACAGTGATTAAAACATAAGTTTTGGACTCTGCCTTCTGTGGAGTCTGGACTCTGCCACTCGATAGCTCTACCTTCATTTTCCTCCATCTATAAAATGAGAAGAAAAGTGGACGAGGCTTTGGTGAAGATTATGTGAAGCCTTGCATGAAACGCTTACAGAGCAGTGTCTGAGCACATAGACAACCTTTAATACACGTTAGTTACTATTACGAGTGATTATTCTTTGATATCTTGGTTAGTCGTGCCCAGTACCTTCCAAGATCCTCTGTGGCTAAACTGTCCTATGCCAATTCTTAAGCCGTGCTTTCTTCCTGTTTTAAAAAGATTTTATTTTTAAATAATCTCTACACCCAACACGGGGCTTGAACCTACAACCCCAAGATCAAGAGTCACGTGCTCCATCAACTGAGCCAGCCGGGCGTCCCCTTAAGGCTTTATTTCTAATCCTCTTCTGCATGACAAGCCTAAAACCTTCTTTGCCTCTTTCCGGTTTTCCCTTGATATCCCCTGCTTCTATCTCCAGCAAAACCAAACCAAGAAGGGTATGGCTTGACTAAAATCACGGAGGTGAGATTTTCTCTTATTTGCCTGTAGCCAGGTCCAAAGGAGCATTTTTGTTGCTATTGTTTTTCCAAACAAAATACTAGCTGGACGTAAAATTAGAAGAAAGGAGAACGTGGGAAGACCTTCCCTCTTGTCATGATAAAGGCAGCATATACTCGGCCTCTCCAGACTTCAAGGAGAGAAGTAAATTTTCTCATGCAATGCTGTAACTCTAGGTTACCTAGACAGCCAGTTTCCATTCTCCAAAGCCAGTTCAAACCTCAAGCCCACGAATGTCCTGAAATCAGAACTGTTTTGAAAGTCTAAAGCCGCCGAAGCAAGTAAAGTGATACGTTTCCGGGAAGCTGAGGGTTCTGAACTCCTGAAAGGTAAGGAGAAAGCAAGAAAAAGGGGTCTTTTGGAAGACCAAGTGTGTTAGCTAACTGTGCTGTCCTAGAAATGGCCTGCTTTTAGGTGCAGGATGTCTCCTATCCTGGAAAACCCCTCCGTCTTGGGCACACGGGGACACGTGGTTATCTTAGAATAAAGACTTGATTAAGCTGTGGTGGATAACATTAAAATTCAGTGGAAACAGGTACTCACATGATTTTCCAAATGTACGCCTTTTTTTTAAGATTTTTTTTTATTATTAAGTAATCTCTATGCCGAAAGTGGGGCTCTAACTCATGACCCTGACATCAAGATGCATGTGCCCCTCTAACTGAGCCAGGCAGGTGCCCCCAAATCAAGGATTAAAAAATTTTTTTTTGATGTTTATTCATTTTTGAGAGAGAGAGAGAGAGAAAGAGAGAGCATGAGCAGGGGAGAGGCAGAGAAAGAGGGAGACACAGAATCCGAAGCAGGCTCCAGGCTCTGAGCTGTCAGCACAGAGCCCGACACGGGGCTCGAACCCACGAACTGCGAGATCATGACCCGAGCCGAAGTTGGACACTCCGCTGACTGAGCCACCCAGGCGCCCCAGCATTTTTAATATAACTAGAGAAACATAAACAGGAAATATTTTCATAAGAAGCTATCCATAATCGAGGCAAGTCCTAGCCGGTTTGTCCATGTGGTTGTAGCAGTGGTTCCTTTCACAGCCTTATTCTAGTGGCAAACCCGATTCCTACAAGGAAATAGTCAGCCTTTGTAAGGCTCTTTTTGAAAACCCGAGACTTAACGTGACACCAAATATCCCATGGGCCAAGGAGGGAGCAAATTTCCAAATGGAGTTGCCTAACACTATTCACAACGGGAAGCCATGGAAGAAGGGTGAGGTCACCTTTAGGGAGCGATGCTGCTGGCCCGGTGGGGATGGAAGCCAGATTACCAGGCCCAAGGAGGGGACCAGTGGAGAGGAGCCTGACCACTGGCCCCAGACCACTTATGTAAGTCATGCGACAGGGAGAAGAAGTAAAGCAATGAGATAACAGCTAGCGGGTCAGCAAGGTCAAGAGGAAAATCTGGCAAGACGGAAGAAAGTTGAGTATGTTGAAGACAGAGCAGAAGATATCAGAGACGAAGGCTTATTTGGAACTTGTTGCTGGTCTTAGCGAGGGGGGTAAGAGGAGAGTACCCCTGCCACCGGGGCCCTTTACACCATGACTGACAGCCACATCTTTCAAGGCCTCGCTTAAGACGCAGCCTCCTCAAGCGTGACCTCCCTTTCCCCGGAAGCAACAACGGGTGCCCTAGGAGAGGCTACACTCTGGGAGGAAGCCCTACGCGTAGAATGCCATTGCCATCACATGGCAGCGGCGAAAATGAAATGCTTTTAGGAAAACCCTAATGTGCAGGACCACCCCTAACTTTTGCAGCGCCTGGGGCAAAACAATAAACAGAGGTCCATATTCTATATGCCTAAATATCTAAATGTGCTACGTTTAGCTGACAATTGTGGCATATCCACGCGCCCCCCACCCCCATCCTAACGTGGGCTCCATCCAACACAGGGAGGGGACTGGGACTGGCACACACAGACGGCCATCCACACCCTGGAGGCGAGGGATATACACAGCAGCAACTCCTGAATGACTAGGCAGGACTGTGTCCACCTTCCCCAGCTGTTTGCACCGGGAATTTAGCGTTCTTCATACCAAAAGTGTTCTAGAAGGTTGAAGGGGCATGTCCATATTCCTCACTGGCCCATCAGAAACTTTTCCACAAGGGGTGTGTGTGGCTAGAGGAGGACCAGATGTGCCAGGGTTGGGTGCCCAACCTTGTGTGGATTTAAGAGCCATACTGGACACAATTTATTTTCCCAGAGTTTTATTTTATCGTTGCATTCTCCTGATTTGACTCTTTAGTTTTTAGCATAATGACTCTCAAAGAGCTCTTGAAGCAGACATTACAAGGCTTCCTGCATGACTGACCCCAACAACACAGAGTAGGTGGAGGGGCTCAGAAAGGTGTATTCCTGCTGAGATTTCACACCAGGCTTTAGTGTTGCAGGGAGGGCTGAGAGGTCCCAAACAGGGCACTCTCTAGCCCTCTCAGCTCTAGTTATCAGATACAGAAAATCACAGGTTATCTCCTGACAAAGGAGAGCACCGTCTTCAAAGACATGGAAGTCTTTTTAAAATGGAAGTATAATTTTCTGATGGCTTCTAAAGGGGAACAGCTTAGGGGCCCCTGGGTGGCTCAGTCACTTAAGTGGCTGAGTACGGCTCAGGTATGATCTTAGGGTTCATGAGTTTGAGCCCTGCATCGGGCTCTCTGTTGACAGCTCAGAGCCTGGAGTCTGCTTTGAATTTTTTGTCTCCCTCTCTCTCGGTCCCTCCACTGATCACACTTACTCTCTCTCTCTCTCTCTCTCTCAAAAATAAACAGTAAAAAAATGTAAAGGGGAACAGCTCAGTACAGGTCATTTAGATCTACTCCAAACCACTTTAAGACTTCAGGTTAGCCACTGAAAGTGGGGTAGGGAACTCATGCCTTCTCCAATCTCCTTCCTGAGCCCGAGCTTCACATATGGGTTGGAAGGAGCTAAAGGTGGAGAATTTAGGGTCTGAAGAACACCGTGAAGATGATGCACCAGGGGGATCACCCACATGGGGGGTTAGCAAACCCGGCTCTGCCCTTTACCTAGCTGGCTGATTGAAAAGTTGCTTATTTGGGGCCTGTTTACTCTGCTGGGAAAAAAAAAAAAAAAAAAAAAAAAGGTCAGTGTAGGTCATCTAGAGTGTTTCTTGGGCTGAGAGGCTGGAGGAATCCTTGGGCAATTTGATCTCCTAGGAAGTTTCTTCAGAACACAGCTCAGTTCTCCCTTCTGACTACCTACATTTCACCTGTGGTGTGGGAGAGGCCTGGCCCCAGAAGCACCCGCCAGTTACCAGATGTAGGACCAAGGCTTGATAACCATCCCTGGGGCAGATTTCCAGACTAAGATGTTCAACAGCTCTCTTTGAAGAGACAAACTATTACTACCTGGATAACTACACCAAAGACGGGTCCGCAAATGAGAGCAATGACATGTGAAGGGAGAACAATTAGTGCGCTAAGTGGCGCATTTAAACCATGGTGCATTTAACCAATCACATTTAGTCTTGCATCTGAAAACTATTTGCTTCGTTATTAACCAATTCAGAGGCCGTGATGGAAGTGATATCAGATACCTAATGAGTTTTGAGGTTTTGGTAATTTTTTTTTTAATGTTTATTCACTTTTTTTGAGAGACAGAGACAGATCCCAGTGGGGGAGGGGGACACAGAATCCCAAGAAAGCAGGCTCCAGACTCAGGGCTGTCCGCTCAAAGCCCCACGCTCCGCTCGAACCCACAAGCTGTGAAATCATAACCTGAGTCCAAGTCGGAGGCTTAACCGACTGAGCCACGGAGGCGCCCCGAGGTTTGGGTAAATTCTGAAGATATTACTTACTTACTGTAGATGTGATCTCAAGGAAACGTCCTAACAGAGGAAAAATAAACCTTAAAAACGAGCACTGGGCTGTGCATTTTGCCTCGAAACGGCTGCCATTTTCTTGAGCTAACAGTAAAAGTACTGTACGATGGGGATATGGGATTTGTTTCACGGGGTCGTTGTGGGGATAAATGGGATACCCTACATGAAAAGCCCTTGCATTGCGTACCCCAGCCCCCCAGCCCCTCCCCGACTCCCCAACTCCGGCCAGGAGCCTGCTCCAAGTCTTCCCCAGGAGAGCTGAGAACGTCTGTCTCCGTCAGTCTGGCACAAAATAGGGCCTCAACAAATATTTACCAAATGAACGAACGGTTGCCTGCTTTAGTCCTTTTGTTTAGTCACACTCTCGTTCTAAGCTCCTACAACGCAACCCAGGCCCCCGAATCCCGCCAGCTCCATCACAGTGTGGATGCTGGGTCAGGGGAAGGGGAAGGACGGTAAAGAAATGAGCAAGGGCGGCCCCCGGACCCGACCCAGGAGGGGAGAAAAAGGAATCCTTAGAGACGCGGGGCCAACAAAGAGCCAGACGCAGTCCAGCCCCACCGGGAAAACCCCGAAGCCCGGATCCGTAGCCAGGGCCGGCTCCCCGCGCGCGCCCGGCCGAGCGCGGTCCCCGTCCCGGGCCCGCACCCGCGGGCGCCTCCGGCCCCGCAGCCGCCGCTCGCCCAGCGGCTCCCACCCCTGCGTTTTCTCCCCTCCTGGGCGGCGCCTCCGCCGGTCACGTGGGGGCCGCTCCGCCGGGCGGCGCTGCCGCTTCCCGATCGCGCCCTCCCAGCGCCGGGGACGCGGCGCTCGCGCTCCCGCCCGAGCCCGGGGAAAGCGGAGACAAGGAGGCGCCGCCGCCCCCTCCTCCCGGCTGCGCCCCGGCCCTGCGCCCGCAACATGCCGGCCGCGGAGCCGAGCGCCGCCCTCCTCCTGGAGCTCGCGGAGGCGACGACGCTGCCGGCCGCGGGGCCGCGGCTGCGAGGGTAGCGGGGCCGGAGTCGGCACCGAGGCGCCGCGAGGCGGGCAGAGCGGGAGGAGGAGCAGCAGGCATCTTCCGCGGCGCGGCGGGCGGCGGCCCTGCTGCCCCGGCGCGCCCATGGCCGGGGCGCGAGGAGAATGCGAGTTGCGCTGCCCGCCGGCCGCCGCCGCCTCCCCCCGCGCCGCGCGCTCGGCGCCCCCCGGAGCTGCTCGCGTCGCCGCCGCCGCCCCCCAACTGCGGGCGCCCCGCCGCTGGCTGCGCTAGGACCCTCAGCCGCCGGTCGCCGAGGGCTGGTGGGAAGGGAGGGGCGAGAGGGCCCGGGAGACTGGCGCCCGCCCGGGCGCAGCGCGGCATGTAGCTGCGGGCGCCGGCGCGAGGGTGTCGGCCCGGGGCCCCGCCATGGCTGGGAAGGACAGTGGGAACCTGAAGACGGTGAGGCTGTGGCGGGACGCCGCCCTGCGCGCCAGGAAGCTGCGGAGCAACCTGCGCCAGCTCACCCTCAGCGCGGCCGGGGGCTGCCCGGGGGCCGGCGCCGAGCAGCTCGACTCCCCCGACGCCCCGCAGCTCGTGCTGCCGGCCAACATCGGGGACATTGAGGTGCTGAACCTGGGGAACAACGGCCTGGAGGAGGTGCCCGACGGGCTGGGCTCGGCGCTGGGCAGCCTGCGCGTCCTGGTCCTGCGCAGGAACCGCTTCGCCCGGCTGCCCCCGGCCGTGGCTGAGTTGGGCCACCACCTCACCGAGCTGGACGTGAGCCACAACCGGCTGACCGCCCTGGGCGCGGAGGTGGTGAGTGCCCTGCGGGAGCTGCGCAAGCTCAACCTCAGCCACAACCAGCTGCCCGCCCTGCCGGCCCAGCTGGGGGCCCTTGCCCACCTGGAGGAGCTGGACGTCAGCTTTAACCGGCTGGCGCACCTGCCCGACTCCCTCTCCTGCCTCTTCCGCCTGCGCACCCTCGACGTGGACCACAACCAGCTCACTGCTTTCCCGCGGCAGCTGCTGCAGCTGGCGGCCCTGGAGGAGCTGGACGTGTCCAGCAACCGGCTGCGGGGCCTACCTGAGGATATCAGTGCCCTGCGTGCCCTCAAGATCCTCTGGCTGAGCGGGGCCGAGCTTGGCACCCTGCCCAGCGGCTTCTGCGAGCTGGCCAGCCTGGAGAGCCTCATGCTGGACAACAACGGGCTGCAGGCTCTGCCCGCCCAGTTCAGCCGCCTGCAGCGACTCAAAATGCTCAACCTCTCCTCCAACCTCTTCGAGGAGTTCCCTGCCGCGTTGCTGCCCCTGGCTGGGCTGGAGGAGCTCTACCTTAGCCGCAACCAGCTCACCTCCGTGCCATCCCTCATCTCGGGCCTGGGCCGGCTGCTCACCCTCTGGCTGGATAACAACCGGATCCGCTACCTGCCCGACTCCATTGTGGAGCTGACGGGCCTGGAGGAGCTGGTGCTGCAAGGGAACCAGATCGCAGTGCTGCCGGACAACTTTGGCCAGCTCTCGAGGGTGGGCCTGTGGAAGATCAAGGACAACCCGCTGATCCAGCCCCCCTACGAGGTCTGTATGAAGGGGATCCCCTACATCGCAGCCTACCAGAAGGAGCTGGCTCATTCACAGCCGGCCGTGCAGCCCCGCCTCAAGCTGCTTCTGATGGGCCACAAGGCTGCAGGGAAGACCCTTCTCCGCCACTGCCTCACGGAGGAGAGAGTGGACGGAAACCAAGGAGGAGGGGACAAGGAAAAGAGCTACCCGCCTGCGGCTCCTTCTGTGAGCAAAGGCATCGAGGTGACCAGCTGGACGGCCGACGCTTCGCGGGGGCTGCGGTTCATTGTGTACGACTTAGCCGGGGATGAAAGTTATGAGGTGATCCAGCCCTTCTTCCTCTCCCCAGGAGCCCTTTATGTGCTGGTGGTGAACCTGGCCACCTACGAGCCGCCCCGCTTTCCCACCACCGTGGGCTCCTTCTTGCACCGGGTGGGGGCCCGCGTGCCTCACGCCGTGGTGTGCATCGTGGGCACGCACGCAGACTTGTGTGGGGAGCGGGAGCTGGAGGAGAAGTGCCTGGACATTCACCGCCAGATCGCCCTGCAGGAGAAGCACGACGCCGAGGGGCTGAGCCGGTTGGCTCGGGTGGTGGACGAGGCCCTGGCCCGGGACTTCGAGCTGCGCTCCGCCAGCCCCCACGCAGCCTACTACGGGGTTTCCGACAAGAACCTTCGGCGGCGCAAGGCCCACTTTCAGTACCTGCTCAACCACCGGCTGCAGATCCTCTCCCCGGTGTTGCCCGTTAGCTGCAGGGACCCTCGCCAGTTACAGCGCCTTCGGGACAAACTGCTCTCGGTCGCCGAGCACAGGGAAATCTTCCCCAATTTACACAGAGTGCTGCCTCGGTCCTGGCAGGTGTTGGAGGAACTGCATTTCCAGCCGCCCCAGGCGCAACGACTGTGGCTGAGCTGGTGGGACTCGGCTCGCCTGGGCCTGCAGGCGGGGCTGACCGAGGACCGGCTGCAGAGCGCCCTTTCCTACCTGCACGAGAGCGGCAAGCTGCTCTACTTCGAGGACAGCCCAGCCCTCAAGGAGCACGTCTTCCACAACCTCACCCGCCTCATCGACATCCTCAATGTCTTCTTCCAGAGGGATCCTTCCTTGCTGCTGCACAAGCTGCTTCTAGGGACCAGCGGCGAGGGTGAGGGCGAGGGGGAAAGTTCCCCGCCGGCGGCGGCGCCCACCCCAGGCCAGGAACTGCTCTGGACCACCCAGCTCCATCACTATGTGGAGGGCTTTCTGCTTCATGGGCTCCTGCCAGCCCATGTCATTCGGTTGCTGCTGAAGCCTCATGTCCAGGCCCAGCAGGACTTTCAGCTGCTGCTGGAGCTGCTGGAGAAGATGGGACTCTGTTACTGCCTCAATAAACCCAAGGGCAAGCCTTTGAATGGGTCCACGGCCTGGTACAAGTTCCCATGCTATGTGCAGAATGACGTGCCCCACGCAGAGGCCTGGATCAACGGGACCAACCTGGCCGGACAGTCTTTTGTGGCCGAGCAGCTGCAGATTGAATATAGTTTTCCCTTTACCTTCCCGCCCGGGTTGTTTGCACGCTACAGCGTCCAGATCAACAGCCACGTGGTACACAGATCGGATGGTAAACTTCAGATCTTTGCATATAGAGGGAAGGTTCCTGTGGTGGTCAGTTACAGACCTGCCAAGGGGGTCTTGCAGCCAGACACTCTGTCCATTGCCAGCCATGCCTCGTTACCAAATATATGGACGGCGTGGCAAGCCATAACCCCCTTGGTAGAGGAACTGAATGTCCTACTTCAGGAATGGCCTGGACTGCACTACACCGTGCACATTCTCTGTTCTAAGTGCCTTAAGAGAGGGTCGCCCAATCCACACGCTTTCCCAGGTAAGTGGAGAGAAAGACGTGGCTCTTCTGTGGGTAAGTGGAGAGAGGGACGTGGCTCTTCTGTGGTAATGTTTTAAGGTGCATTTTTTGAAGATGCCGGTGTTTCATTTGATCGACTGTTTGCTTAACCTCACAGGCTCTCCGGGAAAGTTTTTCAGTGTGAATGCAGGGGGATTAGGGACGAGCAAAAGAGAAATACAGTCGCCAGTGTCATACTCTCCTAATAAAAAAACCCAGACCTCAGAAGCGGGTTCCAGGCCCACTGTTGGAGTTTGGATCTCCTTTTCCCTTTTCCCAATTCAGCCTGCCTTCCATGGAAGGAATTTCAGGTGGTTGAACAGAAGATGGATAGCTTCATGCTGAGCCCTGGCTTATTGTGCATATTAGACACATCTCTACGGGGTGCTCGCGGCTTGAGATGTCATTGTCATCATCTTTGGTTTAAATTCAGCGTAATCATAAAGTAAAAATTATCGCTCACTTTTCTTGGGAAATTCTAGAGAAGAATGTTTTGTAAATGGGGTGAATGATGGTTTAGTAAAGACAAAAATTTCAGTCTGTAATGCATGACTTAAGTCCTGGGATCACTGTTGCCCAGCACACTCTAAGGCATGGAAGATAGATTACTGAAATCTCTGAGGGGAGTTTCCTCGGGTATTTCCTGCCAGTTTTGTGCTTTAGAGATGTCTAAAGGTTTGGTTTTTGCTAAGCGTTAGAGCTTTTTGGAAATACTTTGTGAGAGATGGAAGGGACAAAAGGCTGGCAAGAGTTTTATGGTTTTTTGTTGTTTTTTTTTTCCTTTTTCTCTTTTGGGGACTGTTTTGCAATAGACGTTTTTCTGTTTTACTTTTTTAAAGCATTGTAGGTGAGTGGGAGAATTCCAGAACTGGTGGTGTGGGATTTTTTGAGCCTGGTTAATTGATACCCTGAGTCTTTAGCTGGGAATGTGTCCATTTTTCACACTAGAGCATTCTTTAAACAACTCCGGCTTTTGGGGAGCAGGTATGGTTAACAGCATTCCAGGCGTCGTAGGGACAAGCCCAGTGACAGCATCATGGCCAGTTTCCCCCCCTCAGTCTCCACCCCCGGGGTACATTGAGCTGTGATGAAATGGAAGACCGCATGCCATTCTGATCTTTGTCCTAGTCTGAATGCAGCTCCTAATAGTGTCAGGAAGCAATCGGACACCAATATTTCCAAAGGTAACCTCTTCCTGCTGCCCTAGATCTAGGCTGAGTTTAATTCTTCAGCCTGAAAAAAGCCACCGTATTCAGTTACCGCCAGTCAATTGAGCTGTCCATTCGGAATGATTATCTGGTGTCATGTCATTGTCCGTGACTCTTCAGTTTGTTTTACATTTGCCTTGGTGCCTTCCTCATGAAAGCAAACACTTCTTTATTGTGTTACTAGATTGAAGAAAGTGGTTACGAGTTACATAGTCACAGAGTAGCTCATTGAAGGAGCTGCCCAAAGCTGATTCATAATCCAAAGATGAAGCATTAATAAATCTGTTCCTATCAACAAAGGGGAAGACACAGGTTATTGGACAAGCAAAGCTCCGGGCAGGGGAGTTCCAGGAAATTTGAGGAGTACACCATGAGGCCAGAATTTTTTCTTTTTTTTCTAACCTCAGATCTCCATTTTTTATTTTTAACAGTCATAAATTCCACAAGCAAAGCACGTACCGTGTGCCAGGCTACGGAAACCGAGAGCCCATTCTCTTGCTATTGTTTTGCCTGTGCGTCTTTCAAAGGAGGCACACCTGGTTTGCGATGTAGGCCGTAAGGAGAAGATGATTTTCTCAACGTAGAAAACAAATAAATGGTTGAAAACCATCGAATTGTATTATATATCGAGTAAGAGTAAATCATAAGTTGGTTTTGTGCTAGAGATTACGCACGTCTGGCTTATACACGGTCTGAGAACTAAGTTAATTTTTTTCGCTTCATTTAGGATTGTATTTCTTTGAAAAGTAGCAAAGGGCACAGAGTAGTGGAAAAAAATGATTATGGGTAATTCATGACGTTAAGAAGACAGAGAAGTAACCGTATGGTGACAGATGTTAACTAGACTTACTGCGGCGATCATTTTGCAAGGCACGCAAACACTGAGTTGTTACGTTGTTTACCTAAAACTAATACTATACGTTAAATACACCTGTAAGTAAATAAATAAATAAGTAAATAAAAGAAGATGGGAAGAAACCCATTTTCCTCTTTCAGATTCGTCCGTGACAGCACTCATTTGATACTATTTGTTAACAATTCTGAAAGACTTGGGAAGAGCTGAGATAATAAATAACTAGAAGATATTGTAGGAACAGAATTATAATGTTGGGTGCTCAGTTAGTTAGGGGTGGTGCAGTCGGTTGGGCGTCCGACTTCAGCTCAGGTCACGATCTCGCGGTCCGCGAGTTCGAGCCCCGCGTCGGGCTCTGGGCTGATGGCTCAGAGCCTGGAGCTTGCTTCCGATTCTGTGTCTCCCTCTCTCTCTGCCCCTTCCCCGTTCATGCTGTGTCTCTCTCTGTCTCAAAAATAAATAAACGTTAAAAAAAAAATTTTTATAAAAAAAATATGTTTGAGCCCCTAGGTTTTATTAAAATGTATTTTAACTCAGCAGAAACTTTCTTTAATCTACTGGCAGCCCCTCGAGTCTCTTTAAGAAGTCGTTTTGCATTTTAGGGAAGTTAAAACAATTTGTTACTTAGTTTTACATTCAGTTAAAGTGTCAAACTCCCCTGTAAAGTCTTAACAATTTTAGATAGGATGGTGTGAAATTGAAGGAGAATGTTTTGTGGACCGTTTGCTTGTACATGTGTGAGGCAATTTTAAGTGGTTAGTTTTTAAAATCAGTACTTTTTAATACAAATGACTTGATCAAAAATCTGTCAGAGGAATTTGAGACCCATCAGAATGAAGTTTAGTGGGGAAAAAAATTCATTTATTGTTTTCAGTGGTGAAAGACTGGATTTTTAATTTTTTCAACTTTAGGACATTAAAATAAGTAGTAAATTACTGTCTCCCTTGATTTTATACAAAAAAAATGTAAAGTTGCACTACAATCTCTTAAAGTTTATTTTGGCCGGGAGGGGGAGGGGGGGAGTCTGTTTTGGCCCCGTTCAATGTCAGTAGGGCATTGCATTTTCTGGCCTGAGCTGCACCAATGTCATTGACCTAGACAGACATAGTGCTGGATTTCTCTTTTCTGATTTTAGTCTACAAAAGAAATGTGATGTTTTGGAAAATCCTCAGCCAACAACCACTTGGCTTTAAAAGTTCTAGTGAAAAAAAGATCCACTTATGTTGTTAGAGAGATTATCTATGTATCTTATTTAAGATGAAAGCATTGGGGCACCTGGGTGGCTCAGTTGAGCATCTGACTTCGCAACAGGTCACTATCTCATGGCTCCTGAGTTCGAGCCCCGCGTCGGGCTCTGTGCTGACAGCTCAGGGCCTGGAGCCTGCTTCTAATTCTGTGTCTCCCTTTCTCTCTGCCCCTCCCCTGCATACGCTCTCTTTCTCTCCCTCAAAAATAAATAAACATTAAAAAAAAATTTTTTTAATTAAAAAAAAAAAGACAAAAGTGTTGAGTGACAAGAGATGCTTTTGGAAACTCGGAAGAGGTTAGATAGATCCTAAGTGTATGGGCACATGTTTGCCCGCTTTCACCAGGTACTGACCTGCCAGAATCGGACAGCCAAGTTTCCTCCTCGTGACTTGGTGGGATGTTCTTGTCCTGGAATGGAGTCTCTTCTTGTGGAATATTTATTCATGCTTTTGTTCTTTTCTACCAGCATGCTATCCAAGCCAGAAGCACTGACTACTCCTTTGGTTGGATGATGCATGGCACATTGAGTAAGATGTGGAAGCCAGGATATAGGTCTGAGCAAGACTCTAGTCCCTTGAGAGTCTGTGCAAGTGATTGAGTGAACGAGGTGCGTTTTTAAATTGGAAGAGTGGGCCTTTGTGAGTTGAACTTGGTGTGAATGTAGTTTTTCACTAAATATCCTGTTCTCCAAATCATTAAAGGTCCTGTGTAGGAATAATTAGGAAGCAACCCAGGGCAGGAGACAGACTTCCCACATGGTCGTCTTTATATTTGGTCTGTCTTATTCAGTCAGTGACCTGATGCCTTTCTCCGTCTCCTGAGTGCTTTGTGCCCCTGTTCTGTTTTTTGCACACTGTATACCTCTGAGGCATCCAGCGTATTCTGCCTTGCTCTGCTGGTGTTTCTGTATGTCACAAGATCTCTTTGATTAGGTTGTCCACTTGCTTCCTCTGAGCAGGAGACCTGCCTGAGGCTTGGTGGCTTTTTGTAAGAGCCTCTCAGATGTTTGCAGAATGATTGTTTGGTCTTTTGTGAGAAATACCTTTTTTTTCTTTGTTATTCACGTACTCTGTCAAATTCCCAGGTGGCCCCCGTAGTAGTGATCATCTTGCTTTGTCCTGTGGCCCAACTTCCCTCCTCTGCCCCACAAACGTCCCTCTGGTGTTTCCATTGTGTCTGTATTACTGGTCTTTCCCTTGAATGGGCCCTTCATTGTGACCACTGAAGCAAAGGAGAATTCTTGCCTTATTATAGCTCAGTTTTAGAGTTACTGGAATCTGAGCATGACCTAGTTGTTTGGATTGAATTAGTCATTGTTTTTAATTTCACAAAGGTTATTAAATATCTTTTTAGTTTAGCTTTATTAACATTGATGCCTCTTGGCTTTTATTTTGTGAACTGTCTTCTTTGAACTCTGGAGGGCTTTGTTTCATATAAAAACCAAAACCTTAATCATGCAGTGGGAGAAAGAAATACCATGAAAAATAGAATTCAAAGACTTGAGAGGCCTTGGGAGTATTCAGATTATTTTAAGTATTAGGTGCCTCTTCTTTAGACTCTAGAACAGAATTTCAGGCCCATCTCTGCACAAGTAGTTTAGAATTTCCCTAGAGAAAGTATTTTTTATTCGTGAGCAGATGTTTTATGTCATATTCCGCTGTCTGCTCGTCTTACTCCCCAGTAAACCTCTTCTTTTTGTTCTTAGTCATTTACTTCATTTTAACACGCAAAAGGTCATCTTGGGGATTAGGTGAGAGAATGCGCTGGGGAAAACAGTTGTTTTCCTGTGTCTGTGGAGAAGCGAGGGAGGGGGCTTCTGTTCTATAATACAGGACAGAAGGGGTGCAGGCTGATATCGGGGTGAACATTTCTGGTTGCTTTCTCCATTCACCCATTAAGTTGCTTCTCTCCATGGAAGCCTGTTTTGATTAAGGACCTGGTCATCCATCTAGTAGGATGCTGTTTTTAAAAAGCCAGGGCAGGTGCTGGCCTCCTCCCTCTCCCTCTCTTGGCTCCTGAGGCTTTGCAGTCCTGTGGCCCGGGGTGGAAAGGAGAGTGGCTCTGTGCTTCTGGGCTCTGTGGAGAGCACCCTAGTAGGGTCTGCTTGGGGCAGGCCCAGGCATCTTGTTGCTCTCCCTGGTTCGGCCGCTGATTGCAAAACCAGTTCCCGGTGGTTGTCAGGTTGACGTTTCTCTGGGGGCTGGCTACCTTCACTGTAGTGGGTTGGGATGGGGAAGCCCCATTTTGGCCTGCATTCCCTAGTTATGCTCTAGCATTGAAGAAGCTGTCCCCTGATCCGTACTTGGCTTCTCACATCCGGGCAGCCGGTAG
The DNA here is from genome assembly GCF_023721935.1 of Panthera uncia. Lineage (NCBI taxonomy): Eukaryota > Metazoa > Chordata > Mammalia > Carnivora > Felidae > Panthera > Panthera uncia. The sequence continues at coordinate 14,756 of NW_026059614.1, read as the reverse complement.
AACCCAGAGCAATCCGCAGGCACCTCGGACAACCCCAGAACACGTATGATGACGTGTTTTCTGTAAAGACTCTTCCTCCCATGTAAGGTATGGCGGTACATACTATGTAAGGTATGACAGAACCACATGGCTATGGTTCTGTCCCTTCCTCTGAGCTCTGACGTTTCCTATGATGGCACAGTGCTCCCGGACAGGGCCAGGTGCAAGGCTGAGACGGTTGAAGGTGTTCAATAGAGATTGATTACTTTTCAAGAACTCAAGAAACTCTAGTGTTCCATAATCGATTCCTTGGCGAGGTGCTTTTTTGGGTTGTTTATGATGTTCTGGGTCTTAAAGTGTGTATTTTAAGGTAAACGTATACCATTTTCCTGTGTGATGTTTCCGGCACCTGTATTCCTGCCTCCTAGCTCCTACAGGAATGGGGGAGGGGTGGGCATAGGAGCAGCTTACTGGGAGGTCAAGGTGAACAAGTGCAGGAACCAGCTTCAGAAAGCCCTCTTCCACCCGATCTCACGTTTGCTCCCGTCGAGTCAGTGAGCCCTGCCCGCCCCCCCAAGCGGACTGTTCCCTAACTCGCTCCTTCTGACTCACCCCCAGCCCCCCCTTGACATTGTCCTCTAGACAAAGTGTAGAAGGTGAGGAGAGTGCAGGTGTGGTGCTGGTCCAGGAAGGAAGACGTTTTCCATGGTTCGTACCAGCCGTTTGCCTTCTTCCACCGGCTGTTGCCTTTTCCGTTCCGGGTTAGGGGTGCGGGTTTGAGTTCCTGGAAGGCGGAAGAGTTGCTGGCTGTGACGAAGGCAGATACGTTTTGGCGTGGACCGTGCTGTGGATCAGAACTCCTAGCACCTGGGTGGCTCAGTCGGTTGAGCGTCCGACTTCGGCTCAGGTCACGATCTCGTGGTCCGTGAGTTTGAGCCCCGCGTCGGGCTCTGGGCTGATGGCTCAGAGCCTGGAGCCTGTTTCGGATTCTGTGTCTCTCTCTCTCTTTCTGCCCCTCCCCCGTTCATGCTTTGTCTCTCTCTGTCTTAAAAATAAATAAACATTAAAAAAAATTAAAAAAAAAAAAAAAAAGAAAAGAACTCCCAGACCCCGCTGCCCGCGCACAGGTGTGTTTGTGGAGAGGGAGGAGGAAACGTCTTTAGTTATTTTCAGTTTGGGCACGGAATGCTTGAAAACATTTTCTCGTCTTTCTCAACATACTCTCTTAGCTGAACATTCTGATACTTCGTTTCTTAAAGAGTAAATTGGTGAAAAACCATCAGCATCCTTTTTTTCTTTAGTCTTGTATTTCCAGAAGGCAAAGAATACAAAAGGAGAAGAAGGTTCCTGAGTTTGAGCCCCATGTGGGGCTGTCTGCAGTCAGTGCAGAGCCCGCCCTCTGTCTCCCTCTGTCTGACCCTCCCCTGCTTGTGCTTCGTGTCTCTCAAAAATAAATATTAAGAAAAAAATCCACATAACAGGAAATTAACTCCTGTTAAGTGAACAGTCCATGGCATTTAGTGCATTCACGTTGTCGTGGCCCCCACATGGGAGGTCAAGTGCTTCCGGAGGCAAGGCGCAGGTGAGGTTGCTGGCTTCCTCCCTGGGCGAATGGACTGGAAATTCTCTTGTCAGGTTCTTTGTAGCAACTTTGCTTTTAAGGCACGAATTGAGGAGAGTAGGGCTTTTTAGGCCAGGCTCTGAGATGCCACGTTGATGAACATCTAACATGGTTGCATCCGGAATCCTCTTACTTGGCGTCAGTGAGAGGAAGAAAGTAGTTCCTGGGCCTTCCGGTCTGTTCTGTGGCATTTGTGATCTCATGGGGTCTGACGATAAAGAACACATAGAAGAGGAGCGCCCCTAAGTACTGTGCAATCACGGTCTTCTGTGCAGTGCTGTTTCTCCACAGAAATTTTGAGTAGCGCTCTGGAACAATTTGCAGAACCATAGGCAGATATGAGTTAAGGAGATGGAGTAGCATGGAGACAAAAATTAGGTTATTAGCAGATTAGACGGCCAAGTGTACTGTAAGTTTATTAGCCGGATTCTGTCATTAATCACTTGAAGACCTGCTGTGTACAGAAGTCTGTACCGAAATAGGAGTTGGAGGAGAATAAAATAAGTATATGGCCTAGGCCATGGGGAGCTGAGTTGGGATTTGGGGCTTATTTATTTATTTTGAGAGAGAGAGAGTGGGGGAGGGACAGAGAGAGGGAGAGAGTGAATCCCAAGCAGGCTCCACACTGTCAGCGCAGAGCCCAACGCGGGGTTCAAACTCACAAACCGTGAGATCATGATCGGAGCCAAAACCGAGAGTCGGATGCTTAACCGACTGAGCCACCTTGGCACCCCGGTTGATACAATTTTTGATTCTCCTGTATATGGAATCGGACTACATATGGAGAAATTCATTTGCCGGTTTGAATCATTACTGAGAGGAAGAACCTGGCTTTTGATTTCTCCAGAAGAAAAATGTGATTGTACTGAGGAAAAAATGTCCTCATACTTTGAATTTGCTTGGCAGAGAGGAGTAGGTGGAGAGTAATGCCCGAGCCATTCTCTTCCGTTGGCTTCCAGTTTGGATCACTCGTTTGCAAGAAATTGCAGGCAGATCTGGAGAGGATGCTGAAAAAAGACAATGCATGGTACCCGAGGCTTTCTAAAAACTTTGAAAACAAATCTGCTTTTTTGAGGAGGAATAATGGCTCCTCATCAGGGACCTTCACATCTCTCAGAGTCGTTTATGGATTTGCTTCCTTTTGAGAGAGATCAAAGTGATCAGTCATTTCTGACACCAAAGATTTATGAACACCGACTCTGAAGACGGTGCAAATTAAATGGGATGCTGCTATAGTAAAAATATATGGCTGCTGCTTATAGGTCTCTTTGTTGGAGGATGCTTTGTCGAGGCAGCTTTCTGTTGTCAGCATGTTCAATGTTGAGAGAATTAAAGAGTTAATTTTCTTAGATCCACTCCACCTTTAAAATGAAGGACTTATATTAGTACCGTGTTACAAGGGTAGCGAATTGAGGGGGAGTAGAGCAAACCTCTTTCTTTACTTTTCTTCTTCTTCTTTTTTTTTAGGGAGAGTTTTAAAAAATAGTAATGGAGAGAGAAAATCAGAAAAATGATATTTCTTTTTTTATATAAAAATTTTTCAATGTTTATTTTTGAGAGAGAGAGAGAGAGAATGAGAGAACAAGCAGGGGAGGGGCAGAGAGAGAGGGAGACACAGAATCTGAAGCAGGCTTCGGGCTCTGAGCTGTCAGCACAGAGCCCGATGCGGGGCTCGAACCCACGAACCCTGAAATCATGACCTGAGCTGACATCGGTCGCTTAACTGACTGAGCCACCCAGGTGCCCCAGAAAAATTCTGTTTCTCCCAGGGTCTGTTGTTTGATTTAGCAACTTCTTTTGTTGTTTCAGTAAGATTTTTATTTTTCATGCCATAAAGGCTATCATTGTATTAATCATCACGCCAGACTTTCTAAGGGGACGAGGTCGGAAGCCCGTGAGATGCAGGCCCTCTCTTGAGTTCCCACCTGTTCTAGAGAGTGCTAAGTGCTTCTCATGGGTGATCTCATTTAATCCTCCCAGCAACCCTGGGGGGTAGGTGTTATCACTGTCCTCATGTGGAGGTGGAGAAACTGAGGCTTAGAAAGTTAGTGACTGCCCCGGAGTGAGAGCACTCTGGGGTTTCAGCCCTGACCTTCTGCTCCTACCCTCTGTCCTGCTCTGGTCCGAGGGTTAGGCTGCCGACTGCCTTCCAGCATGCACGGACCCCCCTCTTCTCCCCTCTTTCCTGGATGCCCCATCCTGTAGTGCCGAGTGCTGGGCCTGTGGGGTCTGCTAATGCATGGGACCTGCCCTTGTGGAAATCAGCAGAGGTCACAGTCAGGTGCTGGGGAGAGGTGGGGTCTCAGAGAGGGGTTCCCAAAAGGACCACAGTGCAGGTGAGCGTTTAAAGGGTGATTTCCAGTTAACCACATGAAGGAGTGGGGGAGGGTATTTCAGATTAGAATGGGATTTAAAAAGTTGGAGGCGGAGGGTGATACAGAGTTCAGCGTGCCATGCCTGGGGGTGGGCATGTGTGCACGAAAGCACTTAGCCGTCTTATTAAGGAAGAGGCTTCTTTAATTAAGTCACACATATGAACTGATAAGAAGTTTGCTGGTGACCATGGCTGGTCCAAATGTTAGAGTTTTGGAAGCTTCGTTCCTATTCCATCAGGCAGGGCTGTGTTCAGAGTATGGAAGAGCTTTATGGCTGGAGAATGGCAGGGTCGTTTCAAATCACTTGCTCAGACTTATAATCAAGTTGTTGCTGGGCCGACGGAACACCTGTCCTAGGGATCCACGTCCGAGCGTGCCACTGGTTACTTTCTCCAGGTCTGAGAACCGGCAGGAAAAGAGAGTTGGTTATTCTAACAGCCAGATGGCCTCATGCCTCCATAATCCCTGGAAATGTATCCGAGAACACCGATTTTCCTTCCTCTTAGTCTTAACCATAACAGATTCTGCAGTAGAGGCAAATTGGGCTGTAACACAATTAGCATTTGATTGTGGACTGAATTTCAGTATCTTACCTTTGTGTTTTTTTGGGACATCACAGGCTGAAAATATTGTTTTTATGAATTTTGCAGTAATGGAATACTGTATTCCGTGCATTTCATTTGTTTGGACACCACTCCCCACACTCTGACAGTGTTTTCTCCCGTGTTTCGTTGTAATCCTTCGACTTTGTCTTTCCTTGCCTCTTAATTGATCAGAATATACTCAGTTACATTTTAATTGGAATCCTAGGAAGTGCAAGATACTTTAAATGTTTGATTTATATTTTGTTCATATTTACTTTATATCTTGACTTGAAATACCTGAATTTTCTGTGGCATTTAAAAATTTTTTTTTAACGTTTTATTTATTTTTGAGACAGGGAGAGACAGAGCATGAACAGGGGAGTGTCAGAGAGAGGGAGACACAGAATCTGAAACAGGCTCCGGGCTCTGAGCTGTCAGCAGAGAGCCCGACGCAGGGCTCGAACTCACGGACCGTGAGATCATGACCTGAGCCAAAGTCAGACGCTTAACTGACTGAGCCACCCAGGTACCCCTCCTGTGGCATTTTAAAATGGAAGCCTTGCAATACGGTGGTTAGATGCAAGGGCCCTTGAGTAGATGTCTGCTTTGGAATCCCTGTTCCCCCGCCAGTTAGCTGTGTGATTTGGGGCATCATTATAGTCTCTGTGTCACAGGGTGGTCCTGAGATTGGGTTAGTACATGTAAAATGCCTAAAACAATGCTTGACGTATGGCAAGAGCTCAATAGATGTTAGCTGCTGCTACTGTTTCTGCACTTATTCTAGAAAGCACAAGTCTAAACATATATTTGGAAATCTCATTAGCTGTGGATGAAATTCCCCTTTTTGGGGGGAAGGAGTGTAAGTATAGCACAATCCCTGTTCATAAACACTGTATGCTCTTTTGAACATGCTTTTTTCCCCTTTATTAAAACATAGATTTGAGGGGTAAAGGGGAAAAAATTCGATATTGTGACTGATATCTAATATAACTATTTAACACAAGTTACTCTCTTTTTAGTCCCCCTTCCTTTTTTTTTAAGTTGATTTATTTATTTTAAGACAGAGGGCGCATGTGCATAGGCATGCATGAGAGCTGGGTAGGGGCAGAGAGAGAGAGAGAGAGACAGAGGGAGAGAGAAAATCCCAAGCAGGCCCCTTACTGTCAGCACAGAGCTCAATTCAGGCCTGTCTCACCAACCATGAGATCATGACCTGAGCCGAAACCAAGAGTCGGACGCTTAACTGAGCCACCCAGGTGTCCCAGTTTTTCCCCCTTAATTTTCAATTTATTAAAATATGTAGCTGTAATCACATTGTATAAATAATTTAAATATTGTTTTTTTAACCTAAGTAAGCCGTCGTGAATATGGTTTCATATTATTGGTATCTACGTGATAATTACAAATGCTTGCATAACAATACATCAAGGGGATTTTTACCTTTGTTAATTTCACCACTGGACTCTTAAGTTGTTTCAAGTTTTTGTTGTTACGAGTAATTCTCCGATGACTGTATTTCGAGTAATTCTCTGATGACTGTATTTCTTTATAAAAGCTCTTTCTTATTTGGGCAGTAATCCCCAGAGTGGAATCATTGAGTCAAAGGCGAGGAATGTCTAAGGTCCAGTACATGTCACACTGCTTCCCACGAGGGGCCACAGTTCATTCTCATACCTGCTGAGGACACCAGATTGATCTCACTGTACTTCCTCAGTATTGGGTATCGTCTTAAAAATGCACTAACATTTGATGGAAGACAATGTCTCACTGATGGTCAAAACTTTATTTCATGAATATGAATGTTTTCCTCTATGAATGTTGCCTAATTGTGTTGCTTCTTTTGTGAATTGTTTAATAATATCTTTCAGCATCAGCTTAGTGGTATTTTTATTTTTCTGATTTTAATCACAGTGATTTCTTATTTCTTATAATTACAGGCTTCAATTTATATGAACTCTTTATAAATGTTAAATATAATAACCTTTTGCTCTCACACATAAGGTATTTATTTTCCAGCATGTTTGCCCTTCCGAGTTTAAAAAATTTCTGATGTTTTAAATTTTATTCAGCACATGTCTTGATCACTTCCTCGCGATCAAATATAATACCATTATCATTTTTCTAAGTACAGGGAAGTAACAACAGAAGGATTCACACGGGGAACCGTAGTATCTCCACCTGTATAACCTCTACTGACAATCAAAAACTAATACCTGTATATGGATGTTATGTTTAGGAGCAGAATCCCATCTCTCATAACCCTAACCCTGAGTTCTCTTTCTTCTCTGGAAAATGTTTCTTGTGAATTCTTCCAAGAAAAAGAAAGCATATGTTTGCATATGTATATATATATATATATATATATATATATATATATATGCGTGTGTGTGTGTGTGTATAACATATATATGACATATATATGTTACATATATTTTTTATGTTCTTTTTAAAAAAATGTTTATTTTTGAGAGAGAGTGTGTGTGTGCAAGTGGGGGAAGGGCAGAGAAAGAGGGGGACGAAGGATCTGAAGTGATCTCTGTGCTGACGGCAGAGAGCCCAGTGCGGGGCTCCAACTCACAAACGTGAGAGCGTGACCTCAGCCAAAGTTGCCATTTAACCGACTGAGCCCCTCAGGCGCCCCTGCATATATTTTAACCTGAAAAAGATAATGCTGCACTCATTGTTTTGCACCTTGCATTTGGCCAGCTAAAATTGTATTTTGGAAATGCTCTCATATGAGTAGTTTTAGACCTGTTGTATGTTTGTATATCAGTCATATTCTACCAATGGATGTCCTATATTGAAAAACCTTGGATTCTTTCAAGCTTGTTTTATAAATTTTATGCTAAGTAAATGCTTCAGTTTCCAGCATCTTGAGAAATACTCCCTTTTATTTCCTTCAGGGTTGGTAATCCAGCTCTGTGCTCAGAACACTGTTGAGATACAACTACAAGACGACGAATCTCTGAGTCTGAATGGTGGGCCTCCAAAGGGGGCTTGGAAAAAAAATAAAAAGGGGCTTGGGAGTTATAAAAATTTAACTTTGTGATCTAAAATAAGGGCAGTCTTTTTAATGGACTTTTGTGATGCCTATTGGAATACCATTGTTTTCAGCACTATTATGCATTTCTCAGCATCACTTGTCCATTTTATTATTATTTTTTAAGATTTTATTTTTTAAGTTCTCTCTACATGCAACATGGGGCTCGAACTTACAACTCTGAAATCAAGAGTCTCATGCTCTGTGGGCTGGGCCAGCCAGGCAGCCCTAATTCATCCATTTTAATGTGATGGCGTGTTTAGATATAACAATACTGACAAACCTTGCATCTCTCCAAATAAATTTTCCACTGGTCAAAATAAGATAGTGGTGGCAAGAATAATGCTGTGTCCATGTGAGAAATGAATACAAACATGATTGATAATGAACTGTATTTCATTGACCCAAAACATTAGTTCTCCTTTCTTTTTTCTTTTTTTAAAGTTTATTTATTTTCAAGAGAAAGAGAGCACAAAAGCATGTGTGAACAGGAGAGGGGCAGAGAGAGAGAGGGAGAGAGAGAATCCCAAGTAGGCTCCATGCTGTCAGCGCAGAGCCTGATGCAGGGCTCGAACTCACAAACTGTGAGATCATGACCTGAGCCTAGGTCAAGAGTCCGATGCTTAACCAACTAAGCCACCCTGGTGCCTCAAAAAACATTACTTCTCCTTTCTACCTCCACTGTCACCTAAAGAAAAATCTGCCTGTGCCAGTGGGACAGTTTTCATTTCTGTCCTGTAACTAGTCCTAGAGTTCCAGAACATTGTGTTTTCTAGACCTCAGCTTGGTTGTTATGCATAGCAAGTGTACCCTGGATGTTTTATCCTGGTACAAGTAGGGGTTCAAACTTTCTTTTTCTTTTTTTTTTTTTTTTTACGTTTATTTATTTTTGAGAGACAGAGCACAAGTGGTCAAGGGGCAGAGATAGGAGGAGACACAGAATCCGAAGCAGGCTCCAGGCTCTGAGCTGTCAGCACAGAGCCTGATGCGGGGCTTGAACTCGTGAGCCGTGAGATCATGACCTGAGCCGAAGTCAGGCGCTTAACCGACTAAGCCACCCCGGCACCCCGGGGTTCAAACTTTTAAGAGATGATCTGAACTGTTCACTCTTCTGTGTGTGTAATGAGTAAAGAATGGTTGGGGTGACTGGGTAGCTCAGTTGGTTGAGCATCTGACTCTGGATTTTGGCACAGGATCCCAGGGTCATGGGATCAAACCCTGCGTCAGGCTTCCCGCTCAGTATGGAGCCTGCTTAAGATTCTCTCCCTCTCTCTCTCTCTCACTCTCTCTCCTCCTCCTCTGTCCCTCTCCCCCTGGTCACACACACACACTCTCTCTCTGTCTCCAAAAAAAAAAAAAAAAAAAAAAAAAAAGGATAACCCCAGCACAATAAAATGTGTTTAAACTGTAAAAACAGTAAAGAATTCAATCCTGTTAGGGTTGCTTTTGCATTTAAAAGATACTTAGTTGTCTGTTTTGCTTCAAGCTAACAAAACTGGCAATCATTTTCTTAGAGACAGAAAATTTTTAACAGGGCTCATTGAAGGGTTTGGTCTTTAAAATTCTCCATCTCATACTAACTGTCCCAATCCATGCAGACGGTGTGGAGAAGAGTATGCCTACCACATTTTTCTGAGCATCTTGTTAAAAAATATGTATTTGCTGGGATGCTCTTGACCTACCTTGTCTGCACATTGGCCTGGCATTGCTGTGGGCTTGTTGCTCATGAATTGTATGGGGAAGAATGGAAAAGAGAGATACGAATTTTCCAGAAGACCACTGTAATGCCCAAACAGCTCAGCGGTCTGCTGAGAGCTGGGCCATTCTGTGCCCAGGGCACAGTAACACAAAAATGGGATGCAAAGCCCCCTTAGGATGCATCTGTCCCTGTCGCTAAGATTGCTCACCCCCAGATGGCTGATGAGTGGCCCAACCCTCTTTAGATAGGGGCAGGTGTTCTTTTGAGTTTATTTCTTTTATTAAAGCCTCTGTGACTACGTATGCCTTTTCCCTTCCCCAAGAAAAACATATGCGTGCCCTCTGGTTACCATGTAATATAATGTGCATTCTCCCTGATTACTACATTGTTTCTACCTTTTTTTTTTTTCCTTTGGCACAGAGAAAAGGAAAATTCACTTATTTTCTGTTTGGTCCTTGTAGGAATTTGCCTTGGAGGCTGTCGGGCTAGGCTTTACTGCAGGCAGACAGTTGATCAGATCTGTGTTAGCCTCTCAGCTACTTTTTGAAAACTGTTCATGTTTCCAAGCCTTGTCTGTGTGACAATGGTGCAGCATTTAAAGCTTACCCCAATGGCAGGGGTGACTGCATCTTGTTGATTACCAGGGCTGTTAAAAGTCTCTCGCCGAGACAAGTAAACAAAAACCAAAACAACAACCGGGTGACCGTTTCTGGACCTGCTAGGCTGCCATGTACCTGGCCCCAGGTGTTCCCCCCCCCCCCCCACTCCGGTGCAGGCCGTCCCTATGCGCAGTCCGCGAATCTTCTGATTTATTGTGCCCTTTGTGATCTGAGACACATTCATTCATGGGGGGATTTCCCTTGAATGCAGAGCCCGCTGTAGACCAGGAGGAAGAATCAGGAATTAGAATGGGGCACATTGTTCTTTGTTAGAAAAGCATCCTGGTTCTTCAGCTGTAGACAAATATTTGCTTTCGAAGAATCTGGTGCACGTCGGTGGCTTTGTTCACATCCACGCGTAAACACACGCTCTGTCGCCTCCCAAGGATGCAGACACACGCGTCACCCGGATAATACAATGCTTGGAATCTGGGTGTGCGCTACTTAAAGTACGAATAGCCTCCCACCTCTGTCTCTTCCCCCCACCACCTTTAGCTCGTTTCTGTAACGGGACAGATCTTCACCCCAAGGAGCCTACATAGCATCCTGTGGAGGGTGACGTAGGACAAGTGTCCCATTAGCCATAGCTAGAGATGAATCCTGCCAGGCAGCTTTCTTGCATTATGCCACGGCAGCATCAGAGAGAGAGGCCTTGCATCTTTAATCTTTCAAAGCCAGCAGATTAGGGAGTAAAGAAGCCTGCACCCCCGGGGAGCTGCCCTGAGCCTCAGTTTCTTCGTGGGTACACGAGGAGAAATCATCCTCCCCTTCCCTTAGCATTTGTTCCTCCTCTCACAGCCTCCTTAGATGTTGTGAGGGTTGAATGGATCCGTGGATGCCAAGTATCCAGGGTAGTTTTGCCAGACAGTCAGTGCTTGATAAATGTTAGCCCATGATCCCCGTTCATGGTGAGGAGCACCGAGGCGTAGGGCAGCCGAGTGACTTAGCCAGACGTACACAGTATGTGCCAGGGCCCAGGCTCTCCTTCTCCAGAAAATATGCCATTTGTCACCACCCTGTACTGCCTTTCAGGAAAATGCTAGCTTTCCACCTGCCAAAAATAGGTGGTTGGTTGAATGACCAATGGAATAACGTGCAAAACGCATGAGTGTTCAATTCCATAGTGCTGGACGACGAACATCACCTGATGCTCTGTAATGATGCGGCGTTGGGCAGGTGATGGGGAGTCAGAGGTGATGGAGGCCCTGATCCCAGGCATCTGCAGTCTGGGCAAAGCAGACAAGCAGTATACATATGGCAGACAGGCCGCAGGAGCCAGAGGAGGGCTGAGGTGGGGGAGCTACCTGGAGCCAGGCGGGCAGGGCTGGATGTGTGAGGACAGGTCTCCGGCAGGGCAGAGGTGGTGCTAGGGGACTTTCCGACAACCACCAAGGCCACTGGAGTGTCATAGAGTAGGGGTGGGGGGAAGAAGGTCAGACAAATGACTGGACTGGAGTCTGCTCTTTTACTTAATAGTGCACATGACATGTAAATATTTTTTTAATCTTTTTTTTTTTTTTTTTTTTTTTTTTAGAGGGAGAGACAGGGCACAAGTGAGTGAGGGGCAGAGGGGAGGGGGGACAAGCAGGGCTTGCTGGAAGCAGGGCTCAAGCTCACCCAATTGGGACTCTGACTCACAAACCGTGAGATCATGACCTGAGCCGAAGTCAGATGCTTAACTGCCTGAGCCACCCAGGTGCCTGCCATGTAAATATCTTTTAGCCTGTATACCCGATTAGCTAAAATTCATGACAGAATTATGGGCAGCTCAATATAAAGCTATTTTTATTTGATTTGATGGTTTTTCCCCTCCCTGGGGGGAGAGGGAAATATTCAAGGGCTAAACAGGGGTGTGTCAGGTTCACCTTTTGTAACCACTCAGGGCAGCATGGAAGATGGGCTTGAATGGAGTAAGAAAGGAGTTGGGGGGGGCACTCTGAGGTAAATCTAATAACAGGAAGTGATGTAGGCCCTTGGGAAGGAAGGGAACAGTCCAGGATGTTAATGAGGAGGTCTTGGGCCTTTCTGCCTGGCCCTGAGATCTTGAGATACGCCAAGTAACCTTCCTGGGCTTCTGTTCCCTGTGTGTGAGGTGGAAAGCGTATCTCTGTGATTTGGATGAATAGGATGGAATAAATTTGAACCACACTGGGGCATTTGTTCTTAAAACAGAAAGCAGAAGTGATTTGATAAGATTAATTTCAACAGGACTGTTACGTGTTGCTTGCTTACTTAATTGGTTTATTAGGGTTGTTTAGCCACCCTCCTGTGATGGATACCGAGCGAATCCTAGAAGATTTATGGTCTTTGGATCATGAGTAATGTCATTTGCAGAAGACTAAAGTTCTCCATTAGTTCTTGAACTTGGACGGGTTGTGTAGGAATAAGAGACTTTATAAATATCTGGGAACCTTTTGCCACCTTAAAATATTGAAAGGATAAATGGGGCTGATGGCAGCTTGCTTCGCATCATGAATTATGTATGCAGCGTGCCCCAGGGTTCTTTATGGCCATGCATAACGAATCACCTTTTGTTCTAGCTTATTTTTAGTGGTGGTGCTTGTCAAAGAAGAGGTCAAAGCAAACATATTACCAAGATCTGTTTGGTCCGGGATGATCGTCTTTTGCCACCCTCTTCTGTTATTGCTTTTGTCGGTGCTTTGTTTACTCTTTTTTGAATAGGTCTGCAGTAGGGTGGGGTTTGGGGAGAGTGGGAGGAGAAGGCCCCGGTGTTGACAGCTGCGGGTTGGGCTAATGGCAGAGCACAGAGCAGGCACACCCCTTCTGGGTTCGCTGCACTTCTAACGTGGCTCTCTTCTTGCCCCCTTCTTCCTTCTCGCCGTGCCCTCTTTTATTCAGTTTTTATTTTTTTAATAAAGAAAATATGGTATATTTATTTATTTTGAGAGAGAGAGAGAAAGAGAGCGAGCGAGTGAGCGCACATGGGAGGGGCAGAGAGAGAATCCCGAGCAGGGTCCGCACTGTCTGTGCAGAGCCCCACGCAGGGCTCGAACCCACAAACTGGGAGACTGTGACCTGACCCGAAATCAAGAGTCAGATGCTTAACCAACCGAGCCACCCAGGCACCCCTCTCTGTGCCCTCTTTTAAATTCGTCAGGGCACTGGGCCCCACCAAGATCTTAATGCTCTGTGTAAAGCAGGTTGGGCCTTAACTGCTTTTTAACCTAATAATAAATACAATAAAATGGAATAAATTATTAAGAACACGCCCATGGTCTGTTCTCCCACTAATTTTCTCTCGACTCTAGATGCCATTAGAGAGGATGAAAAACCATGAAACACAGCAGAGAGTTAGTTAGACTGTGTTTTTTCTCCCCTTCCCCCTCTCCTCTTCCCTCCCAGCAAAGATTTCTTTAGGAACTGAGAAGGTATCCAAGGTACTGTTTAAGTTTCACTCATGAAGTAATGATGACTAAAAGTGGAAGCCAGTTGTAACATTGTTTATTTTAGTCATTTATCACCTCTTTCTGGAGCGAAAGTGGCTCTCTACTTCATGAGGGCGGAGCCTCCCAGACACAGGTGTCATGCCTAGCCCACCTGGAATTATTTCGAAAGGGCCTACCCGTGTATTTCATTGAGGGTTGGGGAGCTGTCTCCTCTCCCCTAAGAAGATCACTTGTGGGGACGATCCGAAGCAAACATCTGAATGGTTGGGAGCGGCTCCGCATTGAGGCAAAGCCCGAGGCCTCTGGTCACCCCTTGAAGTTCACATCTACGGAGGGCTGGTTCCGATGTATCAGTCAGTTCCATTTCATGGTCAGTTGAAAAATGTTGGGGCCGGTCTTCCCAGTGGTTAATTATGGTTTTAGCTTATACTAAGTTAAAAAAACAAATCCTTGCCAGAGAAATGATGGAGCTCTATTTGTCTACGTTGGTAACTAAAAGATACAACCCAGCGCTCGTGCAATATAGAGATGAGATGACACGTAGGGAGACGTTTGTCAGGATATTTGTTCGTTCGCTGAATCCTGTATTCACTCAGCAGAAATTCACGGTGTCCTTCCAGCAATGTAAGGGCACCCGGAAAATCCAGCAGGATGTCCTAAGAGACATCCTTTAGGACCGTGGTCTGGAAAGGGAGATGAGGCTTATGTCCAACGGCAATAGATCTAAAGCGAATCTAGACAAAGAGCCATGGGAGTTCCGAGGAGAAAGAGAGTCCAGCTGAGTGGGTCATGGAGAAATCCACTTAGTGGTGAGAGAGGCGTGTTGGGAATACAGGAAGTTGCAAACGGTCTTTTTTCTTCTAGAGAGATCATCAGAGCCCTGGCCTTTAAACCTATTAACTAAAAAAGTACAGTAACTCATAATTTTTGAATTACTATTAGCTCATTCTCATGTAATAATTGTTTGCATGGCTTTTGAAATCCTGGGGTTAGGGGTGCCTGGGTGGCTCAGTCGGTTAAGCATCTGATTTCACTTCAGGTCTTGATCCCATGGTTTGTGAGTTCAGGCCCCACATTGGGCTCTCTACTGACAGTGTGGAGCCTGCCTGGGGTTCTCTCTCTCTCCCTCTTTCTCCGCCCCTCCTGCACTTATACACGTGCTTGTATGCACTCTAAGTCAATAAACTTTTTAAAAAATTTAAAAAATAAAATCCTGGGGTTAAATTAGTAATAAAAGAGGAGAGACATTAGTTATTTAAATTTTTTTTCTATGTGATATGTGTAAAGTACATATAGACCTCCTTTTATTTTTATGCCATTTTAGGAACCTCTGTGTTTTTTGTTGTTTTCGTTTTTGCTTGTTTTTTTTTTTTTTTTTTTTTTTTTTTTTTT
>NW_026059613.1:0-44950 GCF_023721935.1 Panthera uncia | reverse complement strand
GCGCCCATTTGCAATCTCTGCTCACTTCAGCTCCCCAACAGCTGGCCGATGGTTCCATGTAGCCATCCCTCACCACCTCACTGCCCTGCTGTGCCCTCCCACCTCTCAGTTTATAATGTGCTCAATGGGGTTGCTCCCCTGACTCCTGTTAGTGATGGCTGGTGGCTGTGGAAGCTGAAAGAAGCTGGAACTGGTGCTATAGCACAAGAAAGAAACAAGCATTGTGTCAAAAGGTTGCGTCTGAGAAAGAAAACAACTGACTTTCTCATGGAAACTCAACGAAAATTCAAAACAAGGCCACTGTATTTTTCTCCTTTGTGACCAGTCACTTCAATGCATTCTATAGAGGAGACCAGTAACTGTGTTGCCTTATTGATTCTCCCCTTCTTCCTCAGGAACAGAATCGTTGAATGATACCAGGACCATGGCCATCCAGAACAAACTAGTTGATAAACTTGCCTGCCACAGGGGTACATATTAACAACAATTGGATACTGTTTTATACGCATACTGAAACCGAACAATCAAATAAAGGGATGGTGTTGGTAGGAGTCCAGTAACTCATTGCTGGAGCAAGGGGAGGAGACTAGAATGATCCATGTACTAATGGACTGGAGATATCTATATGAACTCATGTTTAGCTTAATATAGATACGAATAGTTACATATAGACATATTCATGCATATGTGTAAATACATGGTTTAGTATTTGCACATATAGTCCCTTTCTCTTTCAGCTGAGAAGGAAAGACATTCCAATAACAATGAGCTTATCCATCATCCAGATCCTGATTACTTAAAAAAATTTTTTTAATGCTTATTTATTTTTGAGAGAGAGAGACACAAACAGAGTGCAGGTGGAGGAGGGGCAGAGAGAGAAGAAGACACAAATCTGAAGCAGGTTCCAGGCTCTGAGCTGTCAGCACAGAGCCCACTTGGGGCTTGAACTCATGAACAGTGAGATCATGACCTGAGCTGAAGTTGGATGCTTAACCAACTGAGCCCCCCAGGTGCCCCAGATCCTGATTTCTATTACCATTCTCCAATAAAAGCAATCAGGGTTCCTTAGTGAAATGGCTGGTTCTAGGACTGGGGTATGAAATGTACAAGATGAATCTGGAATATGTTGTAGATCCAGAAATTAAGGAATTAAGGAAATACTTCAAAACACACACACACACACACACACACACACACACAAAATGAAAGAGCATGTCAAAGAACAAGGGGCCAAATAAAAGAGCCCAACAATATGCGATAATTGAAAGTATTTGGGATGGGATCTCAGAATAGAAAAAGGGCATTAGGTAAAAACTAAGGAAATATGAATAAAGCATGAAAGTTACGTAGTAATAATGTATGGGTTGATGAATCATTGATATATTATCATTGATACATTATTACATTAATTGTAACAAATATACTAATGCAATATGCTAATAATAGGGAAGACTGGGTGTAGAATATATGGGAATACTATGATCTTTGCAATTTTTCTGAAATCTGGAACTGCTCTAAAATAAATCTTACTTTAAAACAATGATACATGATGGGGCCCCTGGGTGGCTCAGTGGGTTAAGCGGCTGGCTCTTGATTTTGGCTCCAGTCATGGTCTCATGGTTGGTGGGTTTGAGTCCTGAGTCGGGCTCTGTGCTGTCAGCACAGAGCCTGCTTGGGATTCTCTCTCTCCCTCTTTCTCTGCTCCCACCCCTGCTCTCTCTCTGTCTCAAATTAATTAATTAATTAAGAAGAAGAAGAAGAAGAAGAAGAAACATAAAAAGTGATTTTCACATTGTAAACATTCAGTATGTGTGTGTTGACCTGAACTAATTTTATTATCAGTACACTTTCTCAAAATGAGGGAACAAATGACTTCCCTGCCAGGGAAACTCTGTATAGTGAGCTAGCACTGTGGGAATTTCTCCAAATTCCTGTGGAGTTAGTTCCACTCCCAAGAGGGAGTATAGAACATGTTTTTAGAATGAAAACCAACAGGCTTTTTTTTTTTTTTTTTTTTTTTTTCCATCTACAGTCTGGAACAAACACAGACTTGAATATTAGAGAGTAGGGAGCGACATGTGAGCACAAAGCTAATGTTGAAACTGACTCACATCACGGAAGATAGAGCTGCAGTGAACTGACTGATCAGTCACACCACCCTGCTCTAATTGTGATTACAAAAGCTAAACTTTTTATGGGCAACACCCAATGAGCCAGACTAAACAGGAGGAATTAAGAGCGTTTAAATAGGGGTGCTGAATGATAACACCAGCCTCACTGCTTCAGAGAACCTACTCCAAATGCAAACCCAACAGCCTGGGGCAAAGTGGGGAAAAACAATCCTTTCAAAGAGCTTAAGTAATCAAGTGACAGGAAACCCAAGATCCACAGTGGGTGAAGGGAGGGATGACTCAGGAGAACAGGGTTCTGGGAGCACCCAACAAGATGCCAATGAGGAGCCTCTGATACAGGCAAGGTTTCTAGTCCTTACTCTTAGCCTAGTTCAAGAGCCTTTTCTTGCTGGTGTTTTTTGTTTGTTTGTTTGTTGTTTGTTTGTTTAAATATTTCTTTTTCAGTAATTCCTCATTTGTCACTATTGTTCTATGTTGCCTTTGTTACCTTTCACAATTAAGCATGCAAGCAAAGCAAAGAAGTTCCACCTGTGAGAACTTGATAGAAAACAAATGAAAACCTTACATGGGTGTGGCTCTGCATAAGAGTTTTGTTCGGGAGGGATCTGAACAGGTAAATGTAAACTAGTGAGTGACAACAGGGTTCTGTTTTCCTTCAAGCTGTAGGTATTAGAATTGGTAGAACTTTCAGGCAGGCTTGGAAATCGAAATTCTCTGTCCTGCAAGCGAGAATGATTGATGATGAAGGCACAATGTCTCCCAAATAAGAGTGGACACATTTTGAGTGAATTTTGTTTGCTACTAAGAATTTTTTTTGAAGGCACTTTGTAATATACAAATGGCCTTTGGTCCTGTATGGCTCACTTGGACGAACAATAATTGTATCTCACGTTTGTGTAGCTTGCTACATTTTAAGGAATGTTTCTTACACTTTACCCCACTTGTCATCTTGACAACCTTTTCATCTGAGCTGAGTTTAACTTAGATCTTAGATACATAAAACTAGATCCTTGCAAGAAAAGAAAACCCAGGATGAAGTATACAGTAAAATATCAAAGATATGAAAATAGTTTAAAATATCTGGAATTAGAGAGAAATCTAGAAGATTTCCTTCTTTCCTGGATTTCATTCTTGGGTTGTGTCAGGAAATCCATGAACTGAGGCTCTTCTAAAAAAGTCTCCTTCAGACGCTTTTTAAAAATCACAATGCCCAGACCACACCCCAGATCAAATAAATCAGTATCTCTAGGGGTGGGATCCAGGTATCAATATTTGTAGATTTTTCAGGTGATTTCAAAATGCAACCAAATTTGGGAACCACTGTCCCTGTATAAAAAAAAGATTTCTCAATCAAAAATGAAGTTGTGTGAGCCTTTGGTACTGAATTTGGGGGCTCATATCATTTGTAGTAATGTTTGAGGAATCAAAAGTAAAATTAGGCTTGAGAAAATATTTTACAGGTACTACACAAAGGGTTTCCCTCATGTTTGCAATAGATTTGGGGTAGTAGAATTCATTTAAACTTAAATGGGAGACAAGCATAATGAAATTAATTCATAAATTACCTACAAACAGTGCATTTCTGCTAAGACAGCAACTTACTTTGTGCATTACTGGGTATGGATTAAGGAATGAGTTCTTGAAAGAACATTTACAGTAACTGAGTCACCTGCTGTCACAACAAATCAGTTTCTTACCTGAGAGACTTTCAAATTCAAGAATAGTAAATGCTTTTAAATGAATTGTAACAAGCGCATTCTATAGTTAAATGACTTTGGGGAGTCAGTTGTTCAAGACTAAATATCCAAAATTCTCTAAATCCAGCTCTAACATCGACTTATACATTGATCTTTAGGGATATAGTTTGTGTGTGTGTGTGTGTGTGTGTGTGTGTGTGTGTGTGTGCTTTAGTTTTCCATCTGTAAAATGGAGTATTCACATCTATTCCATGAATGAATTGAAAGAATTCTTTTTTTTGAAAGAATTTTTTTTTAATTTTTAAAAAATGTTTATTCGTGAGAGAGAGAGAGAGAGAGAGAGAGCGAGCATGAGTGGGGGAGGGGCAGAGAGAGACACACACACAGAATCTGAAGCAGGTTCCAGGCTCTGAGCTGTCAGCACAGATTGATTAACCAACTGAGCCACCCAGGTGCCCCTTGAAAGAATTCTCTTTTTTTTTTAATTTTTTTTAATGTTTATTTATTTTTGAGAGAGAGAGACAGAGCATGAGCGGGTGAGGGGCAGAGAGAGAGGGAGACATAGAATCCGAAGCAGGTTCTAGACTCTGAGCTGTCAGCACAGAGCCCCTCGTGGGGCTCAAACTCACAAACCATGAGATCATGACCTGAGCCATAGTCCGGATGCTTAACCGACTGAGCCACCCAGGCACCCCAGAAAGAATTCTTTATAATGCACTTGGAAGATGAAAAATACATGTAATGAGAGTTCCTATGGAGGTTGCTGGAGATATGACTGCAGTTCATTTTTCTAGCTAGAAGTTAGTCTCCTTAATCATATGTTCATTTTCAACTTTGTCCATTCACTGATTCAACAAATAGTCAATTGTGACCTACTATGTGCCATGGCCTGGGTGGTGAAAAAAATTCCCTGTCCTCATGAAATGATAGTTTTGTATGGGAAAAAGACAACAAACACACAAACAAACATATACCAGGTTAGGGAAGGGCTAGGAGGAGATAGGTGGAGGGAGAAGAATTAAGCAGAGTGGTAGTGGGATCCAATTTCATGGGAGTGGTTATGAGGGTCTCTAGGAAAGATTACAAGAAAAAGACCAGGGCGGGGAGTTGTTCATGCAAACATCTTAGGAGAAAGATTTCTAAACAGACAGAAATCATAATTGGAATGTGCTCGGGATCTTCAGGAATAATACAAAGGTTATTATTGTATCTAGGAGAGAGTGAGTGTGGGGGTTATTTTAAATTAATATTAACTCATGCATCATAAAAGTCAAAGTGATATACCTAGAGTTCTGTTCTAAGCAGATGGTGATGATTTAAGGGTCAGCATAGGAATTTCAAAAAGGGAATCCTGGACATTCTTTTCTTAGTCAAATATTTATTAATACTCATTATATTCTAGATTTTAAAAACCCACAGATGTTTTTTTCAGGAAGTATTTAGTTTAGAGAATGTATATGTAAGTTCACCCTCAGTTTCAACAAACTCAACTATATTAGTATTAAGTTTGCATTAGTGCTTAGGTAGATTCTATGGCAATGCTACATTATTTTTTTTTTTTTAACCTAGCCAAGTTGTAAAGACAAAAGTGACTCCTTAGAAGTAATGACACTGGAATGAGACCCCAAAGGAATAATGTGTGTTTTCTCTCTGCTCTCAAACAAGTCACTAGATTTATTAAGTGGAAAGATCATTCAAAAGAACCCAGTAAATTCTTTTTAGAAGTTTATATCTTACAGACTACAGTACTGAAAAAGGAAAACATTAAGATGTTTGCAATCAAAATAGGAAGATGCGTTTTAAAAAATACTAAATATTTAAGGCAAACCAAAAAGTATAGGAAATAATATAATGGATAATGCATTTTGATAAAAAATAATCTATAATCTATATTTTTATTTCATTTAACAGGTTAACAGCAATAGATGCTTTGATGGCTTTGCTCTTTTTTCTCTTTTTGAATTTAATCTTTTTTTTTTTTTTTTAATTTTTGAGAGAGAGCGTGTGAGCAGGGGAGGAGCAGAGAGAGAGGGAGACACAGAATCCGAAGCGGACTCCAGGCTCTGAGCTGTCAGCACACAGCCCGATGCGGGGCTCGAATCCACGAACTGCCAGATC
The DNA here is from genome assembly GCF_023721935.1 of Panthera uncia. Lineage (NCBI taxonomy): Eukaryota > Metazoa > Chordata > Mammalia > Carnivora > Felidae > Panthera > Panthera uncia. The sequence continues at coordinate 39,003 of NW_026059613.1, read as the reverse complement.
ATGACCTGAGCTGAAGTCTGCCGCTCAACTGACCGAGCCACCCAGGCACCCCTCTCTTTTTGAATTTAATCAACCCATGGCCAAAATGGTTTCATCTATGCCCAACTGACCAGTGTCATACCATTTTATCTGTAAATATTTCATTATGTATCTTTAAAAGAAAGTCTTTACTTTTAATTTTTTTTAAGTTTATTTATTTTGAGACAGGGAGAGAATGCGCGCACATATGAGTTGGGGAGGGGCAGAGAGAGAGGGAGAGAGACAGAATCCCAGGCAAGCTCTATCTACACTGTCAGCACAGAGCTGGACGTGGGGCTTGAACTCACGAACTGTGAGATCATGACCTGAGCCAAAATCAAGAGTCAGACGCTTAACCGACTGAGTCACCCAGGCACCCCTGAAAGAAAGTCTTAAAAAAAGAACAATACTTCCTTAACCCAATCAGGGTTTAAACGGCCCTTATTGTCTCATAATTTTTTTAATTCAATGGATTTTTTAAAATCACAGTAAAATGGGGCGCCTGAGTGGCTTAGTTAAGCCTCTGACTCTCGCTCAGGTCATGATCTCTCGGTGTGTGGGTTCGAGCCCTGCGTTAGGCTCAGGACATGATCTCGCAGTTCATGAGTTTGAGTCCCACATCGGGCTCTGTGCTGACAGCTCAGAGCCTAGGCCCTGCTTCGATTCTATGTCTCCCCCTCTCTCTGCCCCTCCCCAGCTCGTGCTCTGTCTCTCTCTCTCTCAAAAATAAATATTAAAAAAAATTAAAATTACATCACGGTCAAATGTACAGAACATAAAATTTACGACTTTAATCATTTTCAAGTGGACAGATTAGCGGCGCGTTCACACTGCAGAAGCAACTGAAGAACTTCTTCATTCTCCCAAAGTGAAATTTCATACTCATTAAACCATAACCCCCCCCCCCCCGCCAGTCGCTCCCACTCTTCTTCCCCAGGAGCATGACAGCCACAAGTCCACTTCCTGTCTCTATGAACTTGAGGACCCTAGACCCCTCACCGAAGTAGGATCATGCCATGTCTGTCCTCTGTAACTGACCTGTCTCACTGAGCATAATGTCCATGGTGCAGCGTGTGTCAAGATTTCCTTCCTTTTTAAGGCTGAACAATATTTCATTATATGCATACTCCACATTTTGTTTATTCAGTTATCTCATAATTCTTCTTGACCGTTTTATCTCGGTCTTTATCTGCAAATTCAATGAATTCTTTGGGGACAGAGCGGCACAGAACACGTGGGGCAGCGATATCTTTCAAAACCCGAAGAGCCGAGCAGTCTGAGAACCGAAGGACCGAATTTCAGCCTTCGTGAGACCTTCGTGGGAGTTCTGCCAACCCGAAGTTAACCACTTGGAAGAGGAAAACAAACTGCTCTTCGCACTTGCGGAGCCTGTGTTTTTTGTTGGGTGGACGTGGTATCTGTCACATGATGAAACATCATTACAGGGAGTCCAGAAGCAGCGAGGCTGGCTGTGTGTGCCCAGTTGGGCGGGTCGGGAGAGAGAACTATGCTCTGGCATGTTGATTCAGCACCTCTGGCAAAGGCACTTGCGAGTGTTTGTTCCCAGACGGAATTTCCCAATACATCTGAAAGTTGGCTTGTGCGGGAACAAAATTCCCTGCACCTGCATCATGGAGGCACTTCCCGTGTGGTCTCATGAAAGAATAGGTCATGTCAGCTAGACAGACGTGAATAGATATTTTGCATTATATGGATGTCAGGCAGGAAATGAAAATCTGAAGAATCCGAATTCATTAAAGTTAATGATATATTGATGGGGTTAGGGTCTGAGAATTACAGTCCCATGACTTCTCCCGACTTTTTCCAACCTATTTTTTTTTTTTAATATTCTATTAAGGTTAATAGCAGCATCATATATGTAAAATTGCTCTTAACATATATTAATGTTAAAATATTTTAATTAGTTCAGCTAAACTAGCAAATTGGGTCCAATGCCACATAATTGGAAATTTTCCATCATTGATGTGACATATAATTGGTTAACCATTTTAATAAGTTTTTAGCATTTTCTAGCTCTGCGTACATAAACAAACGTCTCCTGTCGCAAAAATCCATATAAATGAGAGAGGAAATAAGAGTATTTACTTTGCATTCCAATATTACAATTGGAAGACATAATAGTATTCACAAACTTGAAGTGTGAGTAAACTGGACAGAATGTAAAATAGAGTTCTCCAGTCACTAGTTCTATAATAGCACTAAGTAAAAGAGCCATCCAAAATATGCATAAATGGAGAATCATAGAATATTAATATTGAATGGAATTTAAAGAGTATATAACTCAGGGGGCCATAATCCACTTTGGATTCTTGAATTGAGAATCTGATAAAAACTATGTATCTTCTCTCTTAAAACATGCATAGAATTTTTATTTAATTTCACATGTTCGTAGACCGTCTGATGCCCCAATTAAGCATCTGAGTAATTCAACTCCCTCCTTTTGTGGTTAATGAAATTGAGAATAATTGTGGCTACATGGCCCACCTACAGTTATAGAGTGAGGTTGGGTAGAGAGTTCACTCTAGTTATAAAGCGATTTCTGCTGTCACTTGGTTGTGAAATGTCTAAGCAAGAGTTGATTTAAAGTGATTCATATGAGAGGTCCTATTGGCCAGAACGTGCCCACTCAGCCTCGGTGTGTCAAATTCTCACAGGCGGGGCCTTCAGGTAGCATATCTGTGTTAACACGGACAAGACATTAAGTGCGGTCCTCCATTCAAATGCTGGGTGAAGACAAGCTAGGGTCTACTACGGGATAACGGCCTGGACTCTCTCTCATGCTTTGAGATTCTTGGTCTCCTTCCCTGCTGTTGACCTTGGCGCCTTTTTTTCTTTTCTTTTCTTTTCTTTTTTTTTTTTAAGTAGGCTTTATGCCCAGTGCGGAGCCCAGCGTAGGGCCTGAACTCAGGACCCTGACTGAGATCAACAGCGGAGCTGAGATCAAAAGACTTATGCTTAACCTACTGAGCCACCCAGCTGCCCTGACCTTGCTGCCTTTATGCCTTCGCCTCCTTCTCCAGAGACCAGCCCTGCAGACCAGGCAGGAGAGGTTAGAGAAATGTGGTGTCAGAAAAGGGAGGAGTAGGGCAGAAAACTCTCTTTACCAGGATTAAAGCTAAGCAAAGGCAGCATTCTCAGAACTTCATGTGTTTCAAATATCCTTTGTAGCTGGAAGTGAGAGTTCTGGAAATGTTTTGTATTGTAATCCTAGGCAACCATAGTCCTGATGTTTTTGGAATGTATTTTAAAATGCTTAAAAGTCTCATGCAGCTAATGTAGAGAAACTGCCCATGTAGGATAACAGTTGCAGTTAAGGTGAAGAGGGAAGTTTCGATTGATATTTCAGGTTAAGAGAGGAATTTCCTTGTGAATGTATTTGCTCTCAAACAAATAGTAAATTGAAATATAGAAATATAACATTAAAGACAAGAAGTGCTTTTTCTCATTGCTTAAGCAAAATATATGTACTTTTTGGCATGACTTCCTTTTATTTCTTTTTATTATTTTACTTATTTTTTAGACAGAGAGAGTATGAGGGGACCAGAAGCCAGAGGGAGAGAAAGAGAAAGAAAGAGAGAGAGAGAGAGAGAGAGAGAGAGAGACCTAAGCAGACTCTACACTCAGCACAGAACCTGACTCAGGGCTTGATCCCACGACTCCGGGATCAGGACCTGAGCTGAAATCAAGAGCCGGACATTCAACTGGCTGAGGCACCCAGGCACCCCTGCATACCTTTCTTTTAAGATATAACTTAATCTAGTGGTAAAGACAATACCTGTTATAGAAGATTTGGAAAACAAAAAAGGAAGAAAATAAAAATTGGTATAAGTCCAGCAAGCAGAGAAAACAACTACTGACAATTTGATGCATACATTTCCAGGCTTTTTTTTTCTATTAATGTGCATTTACACTCACAATACATATAAATATATGTAGGTATGTACATATCTATTTACACGAAAGTCAGGTCCCGCTTTATATGAAGAACTGTATCGTGATATTTTCAACAAACGTAACGACATAGGTATTTTTAAAGTTATTACATTTTTTTGGGAAAATAATTGCTAATGGCCACATAGATTCTATACTATAGGTGTGCCAGCATTTACTTAATCATTACTCCATTACTAGAAATCCAGGGTGTTTCCAATTTTCCCCACTTAATACTATTGTATGTGGATCTTTGGGTGCATCTCTATTTCTTCAGAACACTTCCCAGGAGTAGAACATTTCCTTAGGGGTTTGTCAATTATTATTAAAGTTGTGCCAATGTACTCCTAGCTGTAATTTAACCTGTGAGTGCTGTTTCCTTATTCTTCTATTTACACTGTTTGTTAATTGTTTTGTTTTTTTTGCTCTTTCTTTTTATTGTATTTGTATGCAATGATGGATATTCAGTAAACTTACGGTGGTAGTCATCTTATACACGAGTCAAACAATTATGCTGTATACTTTAAGCTTACACAGTTATGTATATAAATTACATCTCAAAAAATGGAAAACAAAGATCAGTATAAATACATAAAATCTATGGTGGTTTGATAGGCTAAATATGGTCTACAATTTTAATTTTCATCACTTTGATTACACTTGGATTGAACTACTTTTGAGGGAGCCTGGGTGGCTCAGTCGGTTAAGTGTCCAACTCTGAATTTCGCCTCAGGTCATGATCTCATGGTTTGTGAGTTTGAGCCCCACATCAGACTCTGTGCTGACAGGGCAGAGCCTGCTTGGGATTCTCTGTCTCCCTCTCTCTCTGCCCCTCCTCTGCTTACTTTCTCTCTCTCTCAAAATAAATAAATAAACATTTTTAAAAATTAAAAAAACCTATTTTTCCATATATTTGTTATCTAGAGGTATTTCTTCTAAAAGAGCTATTTTCTGGGGTGCCTGGGTGGCTCAGTTGGTTAAACATCCGACTTCAGCTCAGGTCATGATCCCATAGTTCGTGAGTTTGTGAGTTCGAGCCTCGCGTCAGGCTTTGTCCTGACAGCTCAGAGTCTGGAGCCTGCTTTAGATTCTGTGTCTTCCTCTCTCTCTACTCCTTCCTACCTCGTGCTTTGTTTCCCTCTCTCTTTCAAAAATAAATGAACATTCAAAAAAGTTAAAAAGCTGTTTTCTTTGCATTTTTTATTATGGTATTCATTGTTTGCAAACTGATTTCTAGGAATTCCTTATATATCTTGATATATAAACCCTTGATATACAAACCCTATGTTACATGTATTGAAAATATTTCCCGTTTTTCATTTTCTTTAGCTTGCGATGGCACTTTTATCCTATCATGTATCACGAAATGGTACCTATATCTCCAAATTTATTTGAGCTGAACTACTTTACGGTGGGGGCGGCCCTCATTGTATTTACCTAATAAGATGAATGGAGGGGACACATATGGAGGGTTTTCTGAGTTAATAGTGAAGTTTTGAATTAAAGTCCTCAGCACCTCTGGTTTCTCAAAGATATTTCCATTCTAATTGCTGAGATTATACATTGTCTCAATAAACCCACGAATTATAGTTTCAGAAGCAGTCGTAACACAGAATCTGGTTGTATTGGTCCCCACGTTGTCTTTTTAAATGCTGTTGGGACTGTCTTCGAACAGTCTTACATGGCTGGCTGCAGTCAGAAAGCCTTCTACTGCATAATTATATTCTTACTCTGCTTTTCTCTAGGCAACCTTGGCCTGAAGCCTATCTCCTTCTTGCTCTCATTGCACTTTCTTCAAAGGCTGCAAGAACCGAACATACTTTCACATATTCTCCTTTGTTTCCAGAACCATTCACTTCTCACCCCATCTGCTTTGACATAACCATTTTCTTTAATGGTCTGTAACTTGCAAACTCACTCTCAGATACAAATTTCTATGCTAAGATTCTGCTGTTTCAAAAAGAAGCCAATTCAAGGTGCTCTGGCAAAAGCAGGGGAATTATGGTAAGTCTTTAGGGCAGGGAATGTAGCCAAGACTCATGAATCCCAGGCAAGAAACCAAAATGTTGTTGGAAATTCAAGATATTATGCTCTCTCTCTTATATCTGCTATCATTTTATGTCTGCCTTTTCCTTTCATGGTGGACTGGCTTTCCTCTCCTCCCACGTCCCTCTGATAGTCCAGAGACAGCTGCTCATGGTTTCCAGCTTAACATCTGGATCCACAGAAAGACTAACTTGCTCAGTCCTCAAGGGTAGCAGAATGTGCTGCCCCAGAATATGTCACTTGAGCAGAAGGATTATTATGAGCTGAAGGCGATTGAAAAGCAGATACAAGAAAAGCTTGTATCTTGCCTCAAAGTAGGACAGACAGTTACAAAGGTATCCCTCTCTACCAGGCAGGGCAAAGGTTAATCCCTGGGGACAACTGTAGACCCTCATCAATGGGGAAAGCAGTGATTTAAATGTGCATGTCAATCCCACTGCCCCTCGCTGGTCCTCCCACATCTTTCTTCTGTCTTCAGCTAAAGATGCTATATAAGCCATAGTAGTCAGCCACAGCTTTGAATTACTCCCTCTCCTCTGGGTATCTCCTGTTTATACACGAAGTATACATGTTCATACCTTCTGTTTGTTTTTCTCTTGTCAATCTATCCTTTATTATTACAGAGGCCTCGGCCAAGAACTCGGGAGGAAACAGGGAAAATTCTTTTTCCTCCCTCACAAACTTAAACTCCTAGGATAAAGCTCCTATAATTTTTTCCAGTTAATCTTGGGGCAAATTTTTATTTCATTTGTATACATCACATTAAACCTGTTTTAAAAGGCGTATTTTAAAAAGCCAATGTTAAAAAAAAAAGATGAAGAAGAATCAATTTAATATTCTGTGCTAGAAAAAAAACCCAAATTCCTAATGCATAAACCTCGTCCTCTTAGTTTTGAAAATGTAAATTAAATGTCAATATGATTGTAGTCCAGAACCACAAAGACCATCAAACAGTATTATATCTTACAGAGGAAGGGAAAAGCTTCCTCAAATTGTTCTTTAACATCTGAAGAGCCACTGTCCTTTGGGAACAAAGGAACAAAACTTAGGATTCTGCTAGACTTCCTCAAATCTGCTCTGAGAATTCTGAAAAGGACAGTAGCTTTTGAAGACTGTCTTAACCAACTTAGACAAGACTGTATTTTTCCACCTAGATGAAGACAACATAGACAGAAGCCCTCTTCAGTTATCTTGTATTCAGGTACGCTGCACTGAGCCTTATGGAAATATTTATTGGATGAATAATGAAGCCATGACCAACTGTGATGCTTATATTTCGACACACTGTAGTTTCTTATATTTACATGGCATTATTCCAAGACATTTCACCATTTCATAGGATGAAGAAGTTTAGGTAGGGAATCAGGTTTTATTGTTCTGTATTAAAGAAGAGGAAACAGAAACTCCTTTTGGCTACAGGAGTAATAAAACATCAGGAAGAACATAAATGGTGACTTTGGCTTTCCTGTCTTTTAATAAGTACATGGCTTTATTTAAAAAAAATTTTTTTTAATCTTTATTTTTGAGAGAGAGAGAGAGACAGACTGCAAGTGGGGGAGAAACAGAGAGAAAGAGAGACACAGAATCCGGAGCAGGCTCCAGGCTCTGAGCTGTCAGCAAAGAGCCCAACGTGGGGCTCAAACTTGCGAACCTTGAGATCATGACCTGAGCTGATGTTGGACGCTTAGCCAACTGAGCCACCCAGGTGCCCCTAAATACATGGCTTTATTATAACAATAATAAAAACTGTAGTTCTTTGGGAAGACTTCTTGTTTTTTTAATGCTAATTTTTTTGAGAGAGAGAGAGAGAGACTGTGCACATGAGCAGGGGAGAGGGGCAGAGAGAGAGGGAGAAAGAGAATCCCAAGCACGTTCTGCACAGTTATCGTGGAAATCAAGAGTCAAATGCTGAACAGAGTGAGCCACCCGGGCACCACAACTTTGTATGATCTACTTTGGTGCCATGCTGGGCTTCATGATGTGTGTTTTGTGTCACTGTAGACGTCCCCGTGGACTGTTTTCATTTTAGAAATACAATGTTTCACAAGGAGGAGGCAATATGCCTGTGCCATTTATTTGAAACTAGCAGTTAACTAAATTTGAAAATGAAATTAAATGAAAATATTTTAAAAAATGAAAACTATTTTTTGGAGGGGCCCCTGGGGGGCTCAGTGGGTTAAGCGTCTGACTCTTGATTTTGGTTCAGTTCGTGATCTCCAGGTTCACGATATCACGCCCCGAGGGGGGCTCTGTGCTGACAACGTGGAGCCTGCTTGGGGTTCTCCAACCGCCCCCTCCCGCCCCTCCCCTGCTCTCTCTCTCTCTCTCAAAATAAATTTTAAAAAATGAAAAATATTTTTCAAAACTATGCAGACAGAAGCAAAGTCTTAAACCATCTGTCCCCCTGTCACCAAATCCCATGAACAAACTTACTACATTTCAGGCTAGGAACTGAAACTACTCCCAGACCTGTATAGGCTGGACACACACCATCCTCGGAGAGGGCACAGAACCTGAAACCACCCGATTGTCGCTCGGGTCTGCTGGAGCGCTGCCTTGTTCTCCCTTTTGCAAAGGATGCACCATACAGTGGCTCCCTGTTCCTGGCTCACCTTCAGCATTAGGCGCGAAAGGGGTGGGAGGGGGCATCCTCTCTGCTCTTCATCCTCCCTCTTCCCTCCTCCAAGTGCCAAGTGTTCTACAGTCAGCTCCATTTGCCGTAACTATTTCACAGATGTTTTTCATTTGTCTCTCTCTGGAATGATTTGCCTTTTTTTCCGAAAGAGGATGTCTGCAACAGGACTTGGGCTGAGAACGAAGAGGGGTGGGGTGGGGGTTCAGGGACACCGCTACTTACAGACCCCCCCAGGGCAAGTTCTAGAATTCTAGGTGGCATTGTGGCCAATCCTTTGGCCCTCAGTGAAATAGTCTGGATCCTGCAGAATATCTTCAGCTGAAAGTACTTCCAACGGATGCTAAAAATACATTGCAGTTTATTTTCCTCAGTAGGGAGCATATGTGTTCCTGTTTGACCTGGAAACACAAAGAGATCCAATGTTAAATTGAATGCTGCCCGTTCCAAGATAAATTTGTTTTCTGTAGAGCCGGGGAAAGAAAAAACAACGGACATATTGGTACAATTTTGCCTTTGCTCTCTGGGGGAGTCAGTGTCTTGAACACATTTTTTTTTTTTTTTTTTTTTTTTTTTTATGCTCTGTTGGTAGTTAAGTGACCACTCAGACTTCTTAGCCAATGCTGATATATGCTGGCTTGCATTCAAATCAGATGGTGAGTCCAAAGAGGGGTAAGAAAAGTTTAAGTTTTTTTTCCCCTAAACAAAAGATGACAGATTCTTCATACTTAATCTTACCTTGATAATTTAGTTTTCTACCTTCTTCATTTTTTCCCCCTTAATGCTCTTCCCAAAAGACAGAATCTGAAATGCCTTCCATAGTATTATGGACACTTGTATTAAATCCTTTCTCTCCAAATAGACAAACAAGTCAAACACAGCTTATCTACAAATGGCAGACACATTCTGTTTCCTGCTGTAACATTTAAGAACAGATGTTAAACCCATTTCTTGTAGTTTCGAGATAGTGTTTGTTTAGAGATTTCACTTGTCCAATATGGCATTCTTCAATGCTGTAAGAGCAAAGTTCAATTTCTCCAGCTGGTACCACTTCTCTATAGCTTAAAATACACAGTCGGCTGACAGTGAACAAGACCCATTCCTCTCCCCAAGAAATAGCACAGTGATTAAAACATAAGTTTTGGACTCTGCCTTCTGTGGAGTCTGGACTCTGCCACTCGATAGCTCTACCTTCATTTTCCTCCATCTATAAAATGAGAAGAAAAGTGGACGAGGCTTTGGTGAAGATTATGTGAAGCCTTGCATGAAACGCTTACAGAGCAGTGTCTGAGCACATAGACAACCTTTAATACACGTTAGTTACTATTACGAGTGATTATTCTTTGATATCTTGGTTAGTCGTGCCCAGTACCTTCCAAGATCCTCTGTGGCTAAACTGTCCTATGCCAATTCTTAAGCCGTGCTTTCTTCCTGTTTTAAAAAGATTTTATTTTTAAATAATCTCTACACCCAACACGGGGCTTGAACCTACAACCCCAAGATCAAGAGTCACGTGCTCCATCAACTGAGCCAGCCGGGCGTCCCCTTAAGGCTTTATTTCTAATCCTCTTCTGCATGACAAGCCTAAAACCTTCTTTGCCTCTTTCCGGTTTTCCCTTGATATCCCCTGCTTCTATCTCCAGCAAAACCAAACCAAGAAGGGTATGGCTTGACTAAAATCACGGAGGTGAGATTTTCTCTTATTTGCCTGTAGCCAGGTCCAAAGGAGCATTTTTGTTGCTATTGTTTTTCCAAACAAAATACTAGCTGGACGTAAAATTAGAAGAAAGGAGAACGTGGGAAGACCTTCCCTCTTGTCATGATAAAGGCAGCATATACTCGGCCTCTCCAGACTTCAAGGAGAGAAGTAAATTTTCTCATGCAATGCTGTAACTCTAGGTTACCTAGACAGCCAGTTTCCATTCTCCAAAGCCAGTTCAAACCTCAAGCCCACGAATGTCCTGAAATCAGAACTGTTTTGAAAGTCTAAAGCCGCCGAAGCAAGTAAAGTGATACGTTTCCGGGAAGCTGAGGGTTCTGAACTCCTGAAAGGTAAGGAGAAAGCAAGAAAAAGGGGTCTTTTGGAAGACCAAGTGTGTTAGCTAACTGTGCTGTCCTAGAAATGGCCTGCTTTTAGGTGCAGGATGTCTCCTATCCTGGAAAACCCCTCCGTCTTGGGCACACGGGGACACGTGGTTATCTTAGAATAAAGACTTGATTAAGCTGTGGTGGATAACATTAAAATTCAGTGGAAACAGGTACTCACATGATTTTCCAAATGTACGCCTTTTTTTTAAGATTTTTTTTTATTATTAAGTAATCTCTATGCCGAAAGTGGGGCTCTAACTCATGACCCTGACATCAAGATGCATGTGCCCCTCTAACTGAGCCAGGCAGGTGCCCCCAAATCAAGGATTAAAAAATTTTTTTTTGATGTTTATTCATTTTTGAGAGAGAGAGAGAGAGAAAGAGAGAGCATGAGCAGGGGAGAGGCAGAGAAAGAGGGAGACACAGAATCCGAAGCAGGCTCCAGGCTCTGAGCTGTCAGCACAGAGCCCGACACGGGGCTCGAACCCACGAACTGCGAGATCATGACCCGAGCCGAAGTTGGACACTCCGCTGACTGAGCCACCCAGGCGCCCCAGCATTTTTAATATAACTAGAGAAACATAAACAGGAAATATTTTCATAAGAAGCTATCCATAATCGAGGCAAGTCCTAGCCGGTTTGTCCATGTGGTTGTAGCAGTGGTTCCTTTCACAGCCTTATTCTAGTGGCAAACCCGATTCCTACAAGGAAATAGTCAGCCTTTGTAAGGCTCTTTTTGAAAACCCGAGACTTAACGTGACACCAAATATCCCATGGGCCAAGGAGGGAGCAAATTTCCAAATGGAGTTGCCTAACACTATTCACAACGGGAAGCCATGGAAGAAGGGTGAGGTCACCTTTAGGGAGCGATGCTGCTGGCCCGGTGGGGATGGAAGCCAGATTACCAGGCCCAAGGAGGGGACCAGTGGAGAGGAGCCTGACCACTGGCCCCAGACCACTTATGTAAGTCATGCGACAGGGAGAAGAAGTAAAGCAATGAGATAACAGCTAGCGGGTCAGCAAGGTCAAGAGGAAAATCTGGCAAGACGGAAGAAAGTTGAGTATGTTGAAGACAGAGCAGAAGATATCAGAGACGAAGGCTTATTTGGAACTTGTTGCTGGTCTTAGCGAGGGGGGTAAGAGGAGAGTACCCCTGCCACCGGGGCCCTTTACACCATGACTGACAGCCACATCTTTCAAGGCCTCGCTTAAGACGCAGCCTCCTCAAGCGTGACCTCCCTTTCCCCGGAAGCAACAACGGGTGCCCTAGGAGAGGCTACACTCTGGGAGGAAGCCCTACGCGTAGAATGCCATTGCCATCACATGGCAGCGGCGAAAATGAAATGCTTTTAGGAAAACCCTAATGTGCAGGACCACCCCTAACTTTTGCAGCGCCTGGGGCAAAACAATAAACAGAGGTCCATATTCTATATGCCTAAATATCTAAATGTGCTACGTTTAGCTGACAATTGTGGCATATCCACGCGCCCCCCACCCCCATCCTAACGTGGGCTCCATCCAACACAGGGAGGGGACTGGGACTGGCACACACAGACGGCCATCCACACCCTGGAGGCGAGGGATATACACAGCAGCAACTCCTGAATGACTAGGCAGGACTGTGTCCACCTTCCCCAGCTGTTTGCACCGGGAATTTAGCGTTCTTCATACCAAAAGTGTTCTAGAAGGTTGAAGGGGCATGTCCATATTCCTCACTGGCCCATCAGAAACTTTTCCACAAGGGGTGTGTGTGGCTAGAGGAGGACCAGATGTGCCAGGGTTGGGTGCCCAACCTTGTGTGGATTTAAGAGCCATACTGGACACAATTTATTTTCCCAGAGTTTTATTTTATCGTTGCATTCTCCTGATTTGACTCTTTAGTTTTTAGCATAATGACTCTCAAAGAGCTCTTGAAGCAGACATTACAAGGCTTCCTGCATGACTGACCCCAACAACACAGAGTAGGTGGAGGGGCTCAGAAAGGTGTATTCCTGCTGAGATTTCACACCAGGCTTTAGTGTTGCAGGGAGGGCTGAGAGGTCCCAAACAGGGCACTCTCTAGCCCTCTCAGCTCTAGTTATCAGATACAGAAAATCACAGGTTATCTCCTGACAAAGGAGAGCACCGTCTTCAAAGACATGGAAGTCTTTTTAAAATGGAAGTATAATTTTCTGATGGCTTCTAAAGGGGAACAGCTTAGGGGCCCCTGGGTGGCTCAGTCACTTAAGTGGCTGAGTACGGCTCAGGTATGATCTTAGGGTTCATGAGTTTGAGCCCTGCATCGGGCTCTCTGTTGACAGCTCAGAGCCTGGAGTCTGCTTTGAATTTTTTGTCTCCCTCTCTCTCGGTCCCTCCACTGATCACACTTACTCTCTCTCTCTCTCTCTCTCTCAAAAATAAACAGTAAAAAAATGTAAAGGGGAACAGCTCAGTACAGGTCATTTAGATCTACTCCAAACCACTTTAAGACTTCAGGTTAGCCACTGAAAGTGGGGTAGGGAACTCATGCCTTCTCCAATCTCCTTCCTGAGCCCGAGCTTCACATATGGGTTGGAAGGAGCTAAAGGTGGAGAATTTAGGGTCTGAAGAACACCGTGAAGATGATGCACCAGGGGGATCACCCACATGGGGGGTTAGCAAACCCGGCTCTGCCCTTTACCTAGCTGGCTGATTGAAAAGTTGCTTATTTGGGGCCTGTTTACTCTGCTGGGAAAAAAAAAAAAAAAAAAAAAAAAGGTCAGTGTAGGTCATCTAGAGTGTTTCTTGGGCTGAGAGGCTGGAGGAATCCTTGGGCAATTTGATCTCCTAGGAAGTTTCTTCAGAACACAGCTCAGTTCTCCCTTCTGACTACCTACATTTCACCTGTGGTGTGGGAGAGGCCTGGCCCCAGAAGCACCCGCCAGTTACCAGATGTAGGACCAAGGCTTGATAACCATCCCTGGGGCAGATTTCCAGACTAAGATGTTCAACAGCTCTCTTTGAAGAGACAAACTATTACTACCTGGATAACTACACCAAAGACGGGTCCGCAAATGAGAGCAATGACATGTGAAGGGAGAACAATTAGTGCGCTAAGTGGCGCATTTAAACCATGGTGCATTTAACCAATCACATTTAGTCTTGCATCTGAAAACTATTTGCTTCGTTATTAACCAATTCAGAGGCCGTGATGGAAGTGATATCAGATACCTAATGAGTTTTGAGGTTTTGGTAATTTTTTTTTTAATGTTTATTCACTTTTTTTGAGAGACAGAGACAGATCCCAGTGGGGGAGGGGGACACAGAATCCCAAGAAAGCAGGCTCCAGACTCAGGGCTGTCCGCTCAAAGCCCCACGCTCCGCTCGAACCCACAAGCTGTGAAATCATAACCTGAGTCCAAGTCGGAGGCTTAACCGACTGAGCCACGGAGGCGCCCCGAGGTTTGGGTAAATTCTGAAGATATTACTTACTTACTGTAGATGTGATCTCAAGGAAACGTCCTAACAGAGGAAAAATAAACCTTAAAAACGAGCACTGGGCTGTGCATTTTGCCTCGAAACGGCTGCCATTTTCTTGAGCTAACAGTAAAAGTACTGTACGATGGGGATATGGGATTTGTTTCACGGGGTCGTTGTGGGGATAAATGGGATACCCTACATGAAAAGCCCTTGCATTGCGTACCCCAGCCCCCCAGCCCCTCCCCGACTCCCCAACTCCGGCCAGGAGCCTGCTCCAAGTCTTCCCCAGGAGAGCTGAGAACGTCTGTCTCCGTCAGTCTGGCACAAAATAGGGCCTCAACAAATATTTACCAAATGAACGAACGGTTGCCTGCTTTAGTCCTTTTGTTTAGTCACACTCTCGTTCTAAGCTCCTACAACGCAACCCAGGCCCCCGAATCCCGCCAGCTCCATCACAGTGTGGATGCTGGGTCAGGGGAAGGGGAAGGACGGTAAAGAAATGAGCAAGGGCGGCCCCCGGACCCGACCCAGGAGGGGAGAAAAAGGAATCCTTAGAGACGCGGGGCCAACAAAGAGCCAGACGCAGTCCAGCCCCACCGGGAAAACCCCGAAGCCCGGATCCGTAGCCAGGGCCGGCTCCCCGCGCGCGCCCGGCCGAGCGCGGTCCCCGTCCCGGGCCCGCACCCGCGGGCGCCTCCGGCCCCGCAGCCGCCGCTCGCCCAGCGGCTCCCACCCCTGCGTTTTCTCCCCTCCTGGGCGGCGCCTCCGCCGGTCACGTGGGGGCCGCTCCGCCGGGCGGCGCTGCCGCTTCCCGATCGCGCCCTCCCAGCGCCGGGGACGCGGCGCTCGCGCTCCCGCCCGAGCCCGGGGAAAGCGGAGACAAGGAGGCGCCGCCGCCCCCTCCTCCCGGCTGCGCCCCGGCCCTGCGCCCGCAACATGCCGGCCGCGGAGCCGAGCGCCGCCCTCCTCCTGGAGCTCGCGGAGGCGACGACGCTGCCGGCCGCGGGGCCGCGGCTGCGAGGGTAGCGGGGCCGGAGTCGGCACCGAGGCGCCGCGAGGCGGGCAGAGCGGGAGGAGGAGCAGCAGGCATCTTCCGCGGCGCGGCGGGCGGCGGCCCTGCTGCCCCGGCGCGCCCATGGCCGGGGCGCGAGGAGAATGCGAGTTGCGCTGCCCGCCGGCCGCCGCCGCCTCCCCCCGCGCCGCGCGCTCGGCGCCCCCCGGAGCTGCTCGCGTCGCCGCCGCCGCCCCCCAACTGCGGGCGCCCCGCCGCTGGCTGCGCTAGGACCCTCAGCCGCCGGTCGCCGAGGGCTGGTGGGAAGGGAGGGGCGAGAGGGCCCGGGAGACTGGCGCCCGCCCGGGCGCAGCGCGGCATGTAGCTGCGGGCGCCGGCGCGAGGGTGTCGGCCCGGGGCCCCGCCATGGCTGGGAAGGACAGTGGGAACCTGAAGACGGTGAGGCTGTGGCGGGACGCCGCCCTGCGCGCCAGGAAGCTGCGGAGCAACCTGCGCCAGCTCACCCTCAGCGCGGCCGGGGGCTGCCCGGGGGCCGGCGCCGAGCAGCTCGACTCCCCCGACGCCCCGCAGCTCGTGCTGCCGGCCAACATCGGGGACATTGAGGTGCTGAACCTGGGGAACAACGGCCTGGAGGAGGTGCCCGACGGGCTGGGCTCGGCGCTGGGCAGCCTGCGCGTCCTGGTCCTGCGCAGGAACCGCTTCGCCCGGCTGCCCCCGGCCGTGGCTGAGTTGGGCCACCACCTCACCGAGCTGGACGTGAGCCACAACCGGCTGACCGCCCTGGGCGCGGAGGTGGTGAGTGCCCTGCGGGAGCTGCGCAAGCTCAACCTCAGCCACAACCAGCTGCCCGCCCTGCCGGCCCAGCTGGGGGCCCTTGCCCACCTGGAGGAGCTGGACGTCAGCTTTAACCGGCTGGCGCACCTGCCCGACTCCCTCTCCTGCCTCTTCCGCCTGCGCACCCTCGACGTGGACCACAACCAGCTCACTGCTTTCCCGCGGCAGCTGCTGCAGCTGGCGGCCCTGGAGGAGCTGGACGTGTCCAGCAACCGGCTGCGGGGCCTACCTGAGGATATCAGTGCCCTGCGTGCCCTCAAGATCCTCTGGCTGAGCGGGGCCGAGCTTGGCACCCTGCCCAGCGGCTTCTGCGAGCTGGCCAGCCTGGAGAGCCTCATGCTGGACAACAACGGGCTGCAGGCTCTGCCCGCCCAGTTCAGCCGCCTGCAGCGACTCAAAATGCTCAACCTCTCCTCCAACCTCTTCGAGGAGTTCCCTGCCGCGTTGCTGCCCCTGGCTGGGCTGGAGGAGCTCTACCTTAGCCGCAACCAGCTCACCTCCGTGCCATCCCTCATCTCGGGCCTGGGCCGGCTGCTCACCCTCTGGCTGGATAACAACCGGATCCGCTACCTGCCCGACTCCATTGTGGAGCTGACGGGCCTGGAGGAGCTGGTGCTGCAAGGGAACCAGATCGCAGTGCTGCCGGACAACTTTGGCCAGCTCTCGAGGGTGGGCCTGTGGAAGATCAAGGACAACCCGCTGATCCAGCCCCCCTACGAGGTCTGTATGAAGGGGATCCCCTACATCGCAGCCTACCAGAAGGAGCTGGCTCATTCACAGCCGGCCGTGCAGCCCCGCCTCAAGCTGCTTCTGATGGGCCACAAGGCTGCAGGGAAGACCCTTCTCCGCCACTGCCTCACGGAGGAGAGAGTGGACGGAAACCAAGGAGGAGGGGACAAGGAAAAGAGCTACCCGCCTGCGGCTCCTTCTGTGAGCAAAGGCATCGAGGTGACCAGCTGGACGGCCGACGCTTCGCGGGGGCTGCGGTTCATTGTGTACGACTTAGCCGGGGATGAAAGTTATGAGGTGATCCAGCCCTTCTTCCTCTCCCCAGGAGCCCTTTATGTGCTGGTGGTGAACCTGGCCACCTACGAGCCGCCCCGCTTTCCCACCACCGTGGGCTCCTTCTTGCACCGGGTGGGGGCCCGCGTGCCTCACGCCGTGGTGTGCATCGTGGGCACGCACGCAGACTTGTGTGGGGAGCGGGAGCTGGAGGAGAAGTGCCTGGACATTCACCGCCAGATCGCCCTGCAGGAGAAGCACGACGCCGAGGGGCTGAGCCGGTTGGCTCGGGTGGTGGACGAGGCCCTGGCCCGGGACTTCGAGCTGCGCTCCGCCAGCCCCCACGCAGCCTACTACGGGGTTTCCGACAAGAACCTTCGGCGGCGCAAGGCCCACTTTCAGTACCTGCTCAACCACCGGCTGCAGATCCTCTCCCCGGTGTTGCCCGTTAGCTGCAGGGACCCTCGCCAGTTACAGCGCCTTCGGGACAAACTGCTCTCGGTCGCCGAGCACAGGGAAATCTTCCCCAATTTACACAGAGTGCTGCCTCGGTCCTGGCAGGTGTTGGAGGAACTGCATTTCCAGCCGCCCCAGGCGCAACGACTGTGGCTGAGCTGGTGGGACTCGGCTCGCCTGGGCCTGCAGGCGGGGCTGACCGAGGACCGGCTGCAGAGCGCCCTTTCCTACCTGCACGAGAGCGGCAAGCTGCTCTACTTCGAGGACAGCCCAGCCCTCAAGGAGCACGTCTTCCACAACCTCACCCGCCTCATCGACATCCTCAATGTCTTCTTCCAGAGGGATCCTTCCTTGCTGCTGCACAAGCTGCTTCTAGGGACCAGCGGCGAGGGTGAGGGCGAGGGGGAAAGTTCCCCGCCGGCGGCGGCGCCCACCCCAGGCCAGGAACTGCTCCGGACCACCCAGCTCCATCACTATGTGGAGGGCTTTCTGCTTCATGGGCTCCTGCCAGCCCATGTCATTCGGTTGCTGCTGAAGCCTCATGTCCAGGCCCAGCAGGACTTTCAGCTGCTGCTGGAGCTGCTGGAGAAGATGGGACTCTGTTACTGCCTCAATAAACCCAAGGGCAAGCCTTTGAATGGGTCCACGGCCTGGTACAAGTTCCCATGCTATGTGCAGAATGACGTGCCCCACGCAGAGGCCTGGATCAACGGGACCAACCTGGCCGGACAGTCTTTTGTGGCCGAGCAGCTGCAGATTGAATATAGTTTTCCCTTTACCTTCCCGCCCGGGTTGTTTGCACGCTACAGCGTCCAGATCAACAGCCACGTGGTACACAGATCGGATGGTAAACTTCAGATCTTTGCATATAGAGGGAAGGTTCCTGTGGTGGTCAGTTACAGACCTGCCAAGGGGGTCTTGCAGCCAGACACTCTGTCCATTGCCAGCCATGCCTCGTTACCAAATATATGGACGGCGTGGCAAGCCATAACCCCCTTGGTAGAGGAACTGAATGTCCTACTTCAGGAATGGCCTGGACTGCACTACACCGTGCACATTCTCTGTTCTAAGTGCCTTAAGAGAGGGTCGCCCAATCCACACGCTTTCCCAGGTAAGTGGAGAGAAAGACGTGGCTCTTCTGTGGGTAAGTGGAGAGAGGGACGTGGCTCTTCTGTGGTAATGTTTTAAGGTGCATTTTTTGAAGATGCCGGTGTTTCATTTGATCGACTGTTTGCTTAACCTCACAGGCTCTCCGGGAAAGTTTTTCAGTGTGAATGCAGGGGGATTAGGGACGAGCAAAAGAGAAATACAGTCGCCAGTGTCATACTCTCCTAATAAAAAAACCCAGACCTCAGAAGCGGGTTCCAGGCCCACTGTTGGAGTTTGGATCTCCTTTTCCCTTTTCCCAATTCAGCCTGCCTTCCATGGAAGGAATTTCAGGTGGTTGAACAGAAGATGGATAGCTTCATGCTGAGCCCTGGCTTATTGTGCATATTAGACACATCTCTACGGGGTGCTCGCGGCTTGAGATGTCATTGTCATCATCTTTGGTTTAAATTCAGCGTAATCATAAAGTAAAAATTATCGCTCACTTTTCTTGGGAAATTCTAGAGAAGAATGTTTTGTAAATGGGGTGAATGATGGTTTAGTAAAGACAAAAATTTCAGTCTGTAATGCATGACTTAAGTCCTGGGATCACTGTTGCCCAGCACACTCTAAGGCATGGAAGATAGATTACTGAAATCTCTGAGGGGAGTTTCCTCGGGTATTTCCTGCCAGTTTTGTGCTTTAGAGATGTCTAAAGGTTTGGTTTTTGCTAAGCGTTAGAGCTTTTTGGAAATACTTTGTGAGAGATGGAAGGGACAAAAGGCTGGCAAGAGTTTTATGGTTTTTTGTTGTTTTTTTTTTCCTTTTTCTCTTTTGGGGACTGTTTTGCAATAGACGTTTTTCTGTTTTACTTTTTTAAAGCATTGTAGGTGAGTGGGAGAATTCCAGAACTGGTGGTGTGGGATTTTTTGAGCCTGGTTAATTGATACCCTGAGTCTTTAGCTGGGAATGTGTCCATTTTTCACACTAGAGCATTCTTTAAACAACTCCGGCTTTTGGGGAGCAGGTATGGTTAACAGCATTCCAGGCGTCGTAGGGACAAGCCCAGTGACAGCATCATGGCCAGTTTCCCCCCCTCAGTCTCCACCCCCGGGGTACATTGAGCTGTGATGAAATGGAAGACCGCATGCCATTCTGATCTTTGTCCTAGTCTGAATGCAGCTCCTAATAGTGTCAGGAAGCAATCGGACACCAATATTTCCAAAGGTAACCTCTTCCTGCTGCCCTAGATCTAGGCTGAGTTTAATTCTTCAGCCTGAAAAAAGCCACCGTATTCAGTTACCGCCAGTCAATTGAGCTGTCCATTCGGAATGATTATCTGGTGTCATGTCATTGTCCGTGACTCTTCAGTTTGTTTTACATTTGCCTTGGTGCCTTCCTCATGAAAGCAAACACTTCTTTATTGTGTTACTAGATTGAAGAAAGTGGTTACGAGTTACATAGTCACAGAGTAGCTCATTGAAGGAGCTGCCCAAAGCTGATTCATAATCCAAAGATGAAGCATTAATAAATCTGTTCCTATCAACAAAGGGGAAGACACAGGTTATTGGACAAGCAAAGCTCCGGGCAGGGGAGTTCCAGGAAATTTGAGGAGTACACCATGAGGCCAGAATTTTTTCTTTTTTTTCTAACCTCAGATCTCCATTTTTTATTTTTAACAGTCATAAATTCCACAAGCAAAGCACGTACCGTGTGCCAGGCTACGGAAACCGAGAGCCCATTCTCTTGCTATTGTTTTGCCTGTGCGTCTTTCAAAGGAGGCACACCTGGTTTGCGATGTAGGCCGTAAGGAGAAGATGATTTTCTCAACGTAGAAAACAAATAAATGGTTGAAAACCATCGAATTGTATTATATATCGAGTAAGAGTAAATCATAAGTTGGTTTTGTGCTAGAGATTACGCACGTCTGGCTTATACACGGTCTGAGAACTAAGTTAATTTTTTTCGCTTCATTTAGGATTGTATTTCTTTGAAAAGTAGCAAAGGGCACAGAGTAGTGGAAAAAAATGATTATGGGTAATTCATGACGTTAAGAAGACAGAGAAGTAACCGTATGGTGACAGATGTTAACTAGACTTACTGCGGCGATCATTTTGCAAGGCACGCAAACACTGAGTTGTTACGTTGTTTACCTAAAACTAATACTATACGTTAAATACACCTGTAAGTAAATAAATAAATAAGTAAATAAAAGAAGATGGGAAGAAACCCATTTTCCTCTTTCAGATTCGTCCGTGACAGCACTCATTTGATACTATTTGTTAACAATTCTGAAAGACTTGGGAAGAGCTGAGATAATAAATAACTAGAAGATATTGTAGGAACAGAATTATAATGTTGGGTGCTCAGTTAGTTAGGGGTGGTGCAGTCGGTTGGGCGTCCGACTTCAGCTCAGGTCACGATCTCGCGGTCCGCGAGTTCGAGCCCCGCGTCGGGCTCTGGGCTGATGGCTCAGAGCCTGGAGCTTGCTTCCGATTCTGTGTCTCCCTCTCTCTCTGCCCCTCCCCCGTTCATGCTGTGTCTCTCTCTGTCTCAAAAATAAATAAACGTTAAAAAAAAAATTTTTATAAAAAAAATATGTTTGAGCCCCTAGGTTTTATTAAAATGTATTTTAACTCAGCAGAAACTTTCTTTAATCTACTGGCAGCCCCTCGAGTCTCTTTAAGAAGTCGTTTTGCATTTTAGGGAAGTTAAAACAATTTGTTACTTAGTTTTACATTCAGTTAAAGTGTCAAACTCCCCTGTAAAGTCTTAACAATTTTAGATAGGATGGTGTGAAATTGAAGGAGAATGTTTTGTGGACCGTTTGCTTGTACATGTGTGAGGCAATTTTAAGTGGTTAGTTTTTAAAATCAGTACTTTTTAATACAAATGACTTGATCAAAAATCTGTCAGAGGAATTTGAGACCCATCAGAATGAAGTTTAGTGGGGAAAAAAATTCATTTATTGTTTTCAGTGGTGAAAGACTGGATTTTTAATTTTTTCAACTTTAGGACATTAAAATAAGTAGTAAATTACTGTCTCCCTTGATTTTATACAAAAAAAATGTAAAGTTGCACTACAATCTCTTAAAGTTTATTTTGGCCGGGAGGGGGAGGGGGGGAGTCTGTTTTGGCCCCGTTCAATGTCAGTAGGGCATTGCATTTTCTGGCCTGAGCTGCACCAATGTCATTGACCTAGACAGACATAGTGCTGGATTTCTCTTTTCTGATTTTAGTCTACAAAAGAAATGTGATGTTTTGGAAAATCCTCAGCCAACAACCACTTGGCTTTAAAAGTTCTAGTGAAAAAAAGATCCACTTATGTTGTTAGAGAGATTATCTATGTATCTTATTTAAGATGAAAGCATTGGGGCACCTGGGTGGCTCAGTTGAGCATCTGACTTCGCAACAGGTCACTATCTCATGGCTCCTGAGTTCGAGCCCCGCGTCGGGCTCTGTGCTGACAGCTCAGGGCCTGGAGCCTGCTTCTAATTCTGTGTCTCCCTTTCTCTCTGCCCCTCCCCTGCATACGCTCTCTTTCTCTCCCTCAAAAATAAATAAACATTAAAAAAAAATTTTTTTAATTAAAAAAAAAAAGACAAAAGTGTTGAGTGACAAGAGATGCTTTTGGAAACTCGGAAGAGGTTAGATAGATCCTAAGTGTATGGGCACATGTTTGCCCGCTTTCACCAGGTACTGACCTGCCAGAATCGGACAGCCAAGTTTCCTCCTCGTGACTTGGTGGGATGTTCTTGTCCTGGAATGGAGTCTCTTCTTGTGGAATATTTATTCATGCTTTTGTTCTTTTCTACCAGCATGCTATCCAAGCCAGAAGCACTGACTACTCCTTTGGTTGGATGATGCATGGCACATTGAGTAAGATGTGGAAGCCAGGATATAGGTCTGAGCAAGACTCTAGTCCCTTGAGAGTCTGTGCAAGTGATTGAGTGAACGAGGTGCGTTTTTAAATTGGAAGAGTGGGCCTTTGTGAGTTGAACTTGGTGTGAATGTAGTTTTTCACTAAATATCCTGTTCTCCAAATCATTAAAGGTCCTGTGTAGGAATAATTAGGAAGCAACCCAGGGCAGGAGACAGACTTCCCACATGGTCGTCTTTATATTTGGTCTGTCTTATTCAGTCAGTGACCTGATGCCTTTCTCCGTCTCCTGAGTGCTTTGTGCCCCTGTTCTGTTTTTTGCACACTGTATACCTCTGAGGCATCCAGCGTATTCTGCCTTGCTCTGCTGGTGTTTCTGTATGTCACAAGATCTCTTTGATTAGGTTGTCCACTTGCTTCCTCTGAGCAGGAGACCTGCCTGAGGCTTGGTGGCTTTTTGTAAGAGCCTCTCAGATGTTTGCAGAATGATTGTTTGGTCTTTTGTGAGAAATACCTTTTTTTTCTTTGTTATTCACGTACTCTGTCAAATTCCCAGGTGGCCCCCGTAGTAGTGATCATCTTGCTTTGTCCTGTGGCCCAACTTCCCTCCTCTGCCCCACAAACGTCCCTCTGGTGTTTCCATTGTGTCTGTATTACTGGTCTTTCCCTTGAATGGGCCCTTCATTGTGACCACTGAAGCAAAGGAGAATTCTTGCCTTATTATAGCTCAGTTTTAGAGTTACTGGAATCTGAGCATGACCTAGTTGTTTGGATTGAATTAGTCATTGTTTTTAATTTCACAAAGGTTATTAAATATCTTTTTAGTTTAGCTTTATTAACATTGATGCCTCTTGGCTTTTATTTTGTGAACTGTCTTCTTTGAACTCTGGAGGGCTTTGTTTCATATAAAAACCAAAACCTTAATCATGCAGTGGGAGAAAGAAATACCATGAAAAATAGAATTCAAAGACTTGAGAGGCCTTGGGAGTATTCAGATTATTTTAAGTATTAGGTGCCTCTTCTTTAGACTCTAGAACAGAATTTCAGGCCCATCTCTGCACAAGTAGTTTAGAATTTCCCTAGAGAAAGTATTTTTTATTCGTGAGCAGATGTTTTATGTCATATTCCGCTGTCTGCTCGTCTTACTCCCCAGTAAACCTCTTCTTTTTGTTCTTAGTCATTTACTTCATTTTAACACGCAAAAGGTCATCTTGGGGATTAGGTGAGAGAATGCGCTGGGGAAAACAGTTGTTTTCCTGTGTCTGTGGAGAAGCGAGGGAGGGGGCTTCTGTTCTATAATACAGGACAGAAGGGGTGCAGGCTGATATCGGGGTGAACATTTCTGGTTGCTTTCTCCATTCACCCATTAAGTTGCTTCTCTCCATGGAAGCCTGTTTTGATTAAGGACCTGGTCATCCATCTAGTAGGATGCTGTTTTTAAAAAGCCAGGGCAGGTGCTGGCCTCCTCCCTCTCCCTCTCTTGGCTCCTGAGGCTTTGCAGTCCTGTGGCCCGGGGTGGAAAGGAGAGTGGCTCTGTGCTTCTGGGCTCTGTGGAGAGCACCCTAGTAGGGTCTGCTTGGGGCAGGCCCAGGCATCTTGTTGCTCTCCCTGGTTCGGCCGCTGATTGCAAAACCAGTTCCCGGTGGTTGTCAGGTTGACGTTTCTCTGGGGGCTGGCTACCTTCACTGTAGTGGGTTGGGATGGGGAAGCCCCATTTTGGCCTGCATTCCCTAGTTATGCTCTAGCATTGAAGAAGCTGTCCCCTGATCCGTACTTGGCTTCTCACATCCGGGCAGCCGGTAGAACCCAGAGCAATCCGCAGGCACCTCG
This sequence comes from Panthera uncia, assembly GCF_023721935.1. Lineage (NCBI taxonomy): Eukaryota > Metazoa > Chordata > Mammalia > Carnivora > Felidae > Panthera > Panthera uncia. The sequence continues at coordinate 14,730 of NW_026059613.1, read as the reverse complement.
GACAACCCCAGAACACGTATGATGACGTGTTTTCTGTAAAGACTCTTCCTCCCATGTAAGGTATGGCGGTACATACTATGTAAGGTATGACAGAACCACATGGCTATGGTTCTGTCCCTTCCTCTGAGCTCTGACGTTTCCTATGATGGCACAGTGCTCCCGGACAGGGCCAGGTGCAAGGCTGAGACGGTTGAAGGTGTTCAATAGAGATTGATTACTTTTCAAGAACTCAAGAAACTCTAGTGTTCCATAATCGATTCCTTGGCGAGGTGCTTTTTTGGGTTGTTTATGATGTTCTGGGTCTTAAAGTGTGTATTTTAAGGTAAACGTATACCATTTTCCTGTGTGATGTTTCCGGCACCTGTATTCCTGCCTCCTAGCTCCTACAGGAATGGGGGAGGGGTGGGCATAGGAGCAGCTTACTGGGAGGTCAAGGTGAACAAGTGCAGGAACCAGCTTCAGAAAGCCCTCTTCCACCCGATCTCACGTTTGCTCCTGTCGAGTCAGTGAGCCCTGCCCGCCCCCCCAAGCGGACTGTTCCCTAACTCGCTCCTTCTGACTCACCCCCAGCCCCCCCTTGACATTGTCCTCTAGACAAAGTGTAGAAGGTGAGGAGAGTGCAGGTGTGGTGCTGGTCCAGGAAGGAAGACGTTTTCCATGGTTCGTACCAGCCGTTTGCCTTCTTCCACCGGCTGTTGCCTTTTCCGTTCCGGGTTAGGGGTGCGGGTTTGAGTTCCTGGAAGGCGGAAGAGTTGCTGGCTGTGACGAAGGCAGATACGTTTTGGCGTGGACCGTGCTGTGGATCAGAACTCCTAGCACCTGGGTGGCTCAGTCGGTTGAGCGTCCGACTTCGGCTCAGGTCACGATCTCGTGGTCCGTGAGTTTGAGCCCCGCGTCGGGCTCTGGGCTGATGGCTCAGAGCCTGGAGCCTGTTTCGGATTCTGTGTCTCTCTCTCTCTTTCTGCCCCTGCCCCGTTCATGCTTTGTCTCTCTCTGTCTTAAAAATAAATAAACATTAAAAAAAATTAAAAAAAAAAAAAAAAAGAAAAGAACTCCCAGACCCCGCTGCCCGCGCACAGGTGTGTTTGTGGAGAGGGAGGAGGAAACGTCTTTAGTTATTTTCAGTTTGGGCACGGAATGCTTGAAAACATTTTCTCGTCTTTCTCAACATACTCTCTTAGCTGAACATTCTGATACTTCGTTTCTTAAAGAGTAAATTGGTGAAAAACCATCAGCATCCTTTTTTTCTTTAGTCTTGTATTTCCAGAAGGCAAAGAATACAAAAGGAGAAGAAGGTTCCTGAGTTTGAGCCCCATGTGGGGCTGTCTGCAGTCAGTGCAGAGCCCGCCCTCTGTCTCCCTCTGTCTGACCCTCCCCTGCTTGTGCTTCGTGTCTCTCAAAAATAAATATTAAGAAAAAAATCCACATAACAGGAAATTAACTCCTGTTAAGTGAACAGTCCATGGCATTTAGTGCATTCACGTTGTCGTGGCCCCCACATGGGAGGTCAAGTGCTTCCGGAGGCAAGGCGCAGGTGAGGTTGCTGGCTTCCTCCCTGGGCGAATGGACTGGAAATTCTCTTGTCAGGTTCTTTGTAGCAACTTTGCTTTTAAGGCACGAATTGAGGAGAGTAGGGCTTTTTAGGCCAGGCTCTGAGATGCCACGTTGATGAACATCTAACATGGTTGCATCCGGAATCCTCTTACTTGGCGTCAGTGAGAGGAAGAAAGTAGTTCCTGGGCCTTCCGGTCTGTTCTGTGGCATTTGTGATCTCATGGGGTCTGACGATAAAGAACACATAGAAGAGGAGCGCCCCTAAGTACTGTGCAATCACGGTCTTCTGTGCAGTGCTGTTTCTCCACAGAAATTTTGAGTAGCGCTCTGGAACAATTTGCAGAACCATAGGCAGATATGAGTTAAGGAGATGGAGTAGCATGGAGACAAAAATTAGGTTATTAGCAGATTAGACGGCCAAGTGTACTGTAAGTTTATTAGCCGGATTCTGTCATTAATCACTTGAAGACCTGCTGTGTACAGAAGTCTGTACCGAAATAGGAGTTGGAGGAGAATAAAATAAGTATATGGCCTAGGCCATGGGGAGCTGAGTTGGGATTTGGGGCTTATTTATTTATTTTGAGAGAGAGAGAGTGGGGGAGGGACAGAGAGAGGGAGAGAGTGAATCCCAAGCAGGCTCCACACTGTCAGCGCAGAGCCCAACGCGGGGTTCAAACTCACAAACCGTGAGATCATGATCGGAGCCAAAACCGAGAGTCGGATGCTTAACCGACTGAGCCACCTTGGCACCCCGGTTGATACAATTTTTGATTCTCCTGTATATGGAATCGGACTACATATGGAGAAATTCATTTGCCGGTTTGAATCATTACTGAGAGGAAGAACCTGGCTTTTGATTTCTCCAGAAGAAAAATGTGATTGTACTGAGGAAAAAATGTCCTCATACTTTGAATTTGCTTGGCAGAGAGGAGTAGGTGGAGAGTAATGCCCGAGCCATTCTCTTCCGTTGGCTTCCAGTTTGGATCACTCGTTTGCAAGAAATTGCAGGCAGATCTGGAGAGGATGCTGAAAAAAGACAATGCATGGTACCCGAGGCTTTCTAAAAACTTTGAAAACAAATCTGCTTTTTTGAGGAGGAATAATGGCTCCTCATCAGGGACCTTCACATCTCTCAGAGTCGTTTATGGATTTGCTTCCTTTTGAGAGAGATCAAAGTGATCAGTCATTTCTGACACCAAAGATTTATGAACACCGACTCTGAAGACGGTGCAAATTAAATGGGATGCTGCTATAGTAAAAATATATGGCTGCTGCTTATAGGTCTCTTTGTTGGAGGATGCTTTGTCGAGGCAGCTTTCTGTTGTCAGCATGTTCAATGTTGAGAGAATTAAAGAGTTAATTTTCTTAGATCCACTCCACCTTTAAAATGAAGGACTTATATTAGTACCGTGTTACAAGGGTAGCGAATTGAGGGGGAGTAGAGCAAACCTCTTTCTTTACTTTTCTTCTTCTTCTTTTTTTTTAGGGAGAGTTTTAAAAAATAGTAATGGAGAGAGAAAATCAGAAAAATGATATTTCTTTTTTTATATAAAAATTTTTCAATGTTTATTTTTGAGAGAGAGAGAGAGAGAATGAGAGAACAAGCAGGGGAGGGGCAGAGAGAGAGGGAGACACAGAATCTGAAGCAGGCTTCGGGCTCTGAGCTGTCAGCACAGAGCCCGATGCGGGGCTCGAACCCACGAACCCTGAAATCATGACCTGAGCTGACATCGGTCGCTTAACTGACTGAGCCACCCAGGTGCCCCAGAAAAATTCTGTTTCTCCCAGGGTCTGTTGTTTGATTTAGCAACTTCTTTTGTTGTTTCAGTAAGATTTTTATTTTTCATGCCATAAAGGCTATCATTGTATTAATCATCACGCCAGACTTTCTAAGGGGACGAGGTCGGAAGCCCGTGAGATGCAGGCCCTCTCTTGAGTTCCCACCTGTTCTAGAGAGTGCTAAGTGCTTCTCATGGGTGATCTCATTTAATCCTCCCAGCAACCCTGGGGGGTAGGTGTTATCACTGTCCTCATGTGGAGGTGGAGAAACTGAGGCTTAGAAAGTTAGTGACTGCCCCGGAGTGAGAGCACTCTGGGGTTTCAGCCCTGACCTTCTGCTCCTACCCTCTGTCCTGCTCTGGTCCGAGGGTTAGGCTGCCGACTGCCTTCCAGCATGCACGGACCCCCCTCTTCTCCCCTCTTTCCTGGATGCCCCATCCTGTAGTGCCGAGTGCTGGGCCTGTGGGGTCTGCTAATGCATGGGACCTGCCCTTGTGGAAATCAGCAGAGGTCACAGTCAGGTGCTGGGGAGAGGTGGGGTCTCAGAGAGGGGTTCCCAAAAGGACCACAGTGCAGGTGAGCGTTTAAAGGGTGATTTCCAGTTAACCACATGAAGGAGTGGGGGAGGGTATTTCAGATTAGAATGGGATTTAAAAAGTTGGAGGCGGAGGGTGATACAGAGTTCAGCGTGCCATGCCTGGGGGTGGGCATGTGTGCACGAAAGCACTTAGCCGTCTTATTAAGGAAGAGGCTTCTTTAATTAAGTCACACATATGAACTGATAAGAAGTTTGCTGGTGACCATGGCTGGTCCAAATGTTAGAGTTTTGGAAGCTTCGTTCCTATTCCATCAGGCAGGGCTGTGTTCAGAGTATGGAAGAGCTTTATGGCTGGAGAATGGCAGGGTCGTTTCAAATCACTTGCTCAGACTTATAATCAAGTTGTTGCTGGGCCGACGGAACACCTGTCCTAGGGATCCACGTCCGAGCGTGCCACTGGTTACTTTCTCCAGGTCTGAGAACCGGCAGGAAAAGAGAGTTGGTTATTCTAACAGCCAGATGGCCTCATGCCTCCATAATCCCTGGAAATGTATCCGAGAACACCGATTTTCCTTCCTCTTAGTCTTAACCATAACAGATTCTGCAGTAGAGGCAAATTGGGCTGTAACACAATTAGCATTTGATTGTGGACTGAATTTCAGTATCTTACCTTTGTGTTTTTTTGGGACATCACAGGCTGAAAATATTGTTTTTATGAATTTTGCAGTAATGGAATACTGTATTCCGTGCATTTCATTTGTTTGGACACCACTCCCCACACTCTGACAGTGTTTTCTCCCGTGTTTCGTTGTAATCCTTCGACTTTGTCTTTCCTTGCCTCTTAATTGATCAGAATATACTCAGTTACATTTTAATTGGAATCCTAGGAAGTGCAAGATACTTTAAATGTTTGATTTATATTTTGTTCATATTTACTTTATATCTTGACTTGAAATACCTGAATTTTCTGTGGCATTTAAAAATTTTTTTTTAACGTTTTATTTATTTTTGAGACAGGGAGAGACAGAGCATGAACAGGGGAGTGTCAGAGAGAGGGAGACACAGAATCTGAAACAGGCTCCGGGCTCTGAGCTGTCAGCAGAGAGCCCGACGCAGGGCTCGAACTCACGGACCGTGAGATCATGACCTGAGCCAAAGTCAGACGCTTAACTGACTGAGCCACCCAGGTACCCCTCCTGTGGCATTTTAAAATGGAAGCCTTGCAATACGGTGGTTAGATGCAAGGGCCCTTGAGTAGATGTCTGCTTTGGAATCCCTGTTCCCCCGCCAGTTAGCTGTGTGATTTGGGGCATCATTATAGTCTCTGTGTCACAGGGTGGTCCTGAGATTGGGTTAGTACATGTAAAATGCCTAAAACAATGCTTGACGTATGGCAAGAGCTCAATAGATGTTAGCTGCTGCTACTGTTTCTGCACTTATTCTAGAAAGCACAAGTCTAAACATATATTTGGAAATCTCATTAGCTGTGGATGAAATTCCCCTTTTTGGGGGGAAGGAGTGTAAGTATAGCACAATCCCTGTTCATAAACACTGTATGCTCTTTTGAACATGCTTTTTTCCCCTTTATTAAAACATAGATTTGAGGGGTAAAGGGGAAAAAATTCGATATTGTGACTGATATCTAATATAACTATTTAACACAAGTTACTCTCTTTTTAGTCCCCCTTCCTTTTTTTTTAAGTTGATTTATTTATTTTAAGACAGAGGGCGCATGTGCATAGGCATGCATGAGAGCTGGGTAGGGGCAGAGAGAGAGAGAGAGAGACAGAGGGAGAGAGAAAATCCCAAGCAGGCCCCTTACTGTCAGCACAGAGCTCAATTCAGGCCTGTCTCACCAACCATGAGATCATGACCTGAGCCGAAACCAAGAGTCGGACGCTTAACTGAGCCACCCAGGTGTCCCAGTTTTTCCCCCTTAATTTTCAATTTATTAAAATATGTAGCTGTAATCACATTGTATAAATAATTTAAATATTGTTTTTTTAACCTAAGTAAGCCGTCGTGAATATGGTTTCATATTATTGGTATCTACGTGATAATTACAAATGCTTGCATAACAATACATCAAGGGGATTTTTACCTTTGTTAATTTCACCACTGGACTCTTAAGTTGTTTCAAGTTTTTGTTGTTACGAGTAATTCTCCGATGACTGTATTTCGAGTAATTCTCTGATGACTGTATTTCTTTATAAAAGCTCTTTCTTATTTGGGCAGTAATCCCCAGAGTGGAATCATTGAGTCAAAGGCGAGGAATGTCTAAGGTCCAGTACATGTCACACTGCTTCCCACGAGGGGCCACAGTTCATTCTCATACCTGCTGAGGACACCAGATTGATCTCACTGTACTTCCTCAGTATTGGGTATCGTCTTAAAAATGCACTAACATTTGATGGAAGACAATGTCTCACTGATGGTCAAAACTTTATTTCATGAATATGAATGTTTTCCTCTATGAATGTTGCCTAATTGTGTTGCTTCTTTTGTGAATTGTTTAATAATATCTTTCAGCATCAGCTTAGTGGTATTTTTATTTTTCTGATTTTAATCACAGTGATTTCTTATTTCTTATAATTACAGGCTTCAATTTATATGAACTCTTTATAAATGTTAAATATAATAACCTTTTGCTCTCACACATAAGGTATTTATTTTCCAGCATGTTTGCCCTTCCGAGTTTAAAAAATTTCTGATGTTTTAAATTTTATTCAGCACATGTCTTGATCACTTCCTCGCGATCAAATATAATACCATTATCATTTTTCTAAGTACAGGGAAGTAACAACAGAAGGATTCACACGGGGAACCGTAGTATCTCCACCTGTATAACCTCTACTGACAATCAAAAACTAATACCTGTATATGGATGTTATGTTTAGGAGCAGAATCCCATCTCTCATAACCCTAACCCTGAGTTCTCTTTCTTCTCTGGAAAATGTTTCTTGTGAATTCTTCCAAGAAAAAGAAAGCATATGTTTGCATATGTATATATATATATATATATATATATATATATATATATGCGTGTGTGTGTGTGTGTATAACATATATATGACATATATATGTTACATATATTTTTTATGTTCTTTTTAAAAAAATGTTTATTTTTGAGAGAGAGTGTGTGTGTGCAAGTGGGGGAAGGGCAGAGAAAGAGGGGGACGAAGGATCTGAAGTGATCTCTGTGCTGACGGCAGAGAGCCCAGTGCGGGGCTCCAACTCACAAACGTGAGAGCGTGACCTCAGCCAAAGTTGCCATTTAACCGACTGAGCCCCTCAGGCGCCCCTGCATATATTTTAACCTGAAAAAGATAATGCTGCACTCATTGTTTTGCACCTTGCATTTGGCCAGCTAAAATTGTATTTTGGAAATGCTCTCATATGAGTAGTTTTAGACCTGTTGTATGTTTGTATATCAGTCATATTCTACCAATGGATGTCCTATATTGAAAAACCTTGGATTCTTTCAAGCTTGTTTTATAAATTTTATGCTAAGTAAATGCTTCAGTTTCCAGCATCTTGAGAAATACTCCCTTTTATTTCCTTCAGGGTTGGTAATCCAGCTCTGTGCTCAGAACACTGTTGAGATACAACTACAAGACGACGAATCTCTGAGTCTGAATGGTGGGCCTCCAAAGGGGGCTTGGAAAAAAAATAAAAAGGGGCTTGGGAGTTATAAAAATTTAACTTTGTGATCTAAAATAAGGGCAGTCTTTTTAATGGACTTTTGTGATGCCTATTGGAATACCATTGTTTTCAGCACTATTATGCATTTCTCAGCATCACTTGTCCATTTTATTATTATTTTTTAAGATTTTATTTTTTAAGTTCTCTCTACATGCAACATGGGGCTCGAACTTACAACTCTGAAATCAAGAGTCTCATGCTCTGTGGGCTGGGCCAGCCAGGCAGCCCTAATTCATCCATTTTAATGTGATGGCGTGTTTAGATATAACAATACTGACAAACCTTGCATCTCTCCAAATAAATTTTCCACTGGTCAAAATAAGATAGTGGTGGCAAGAATAATGCTGTGTCCATGTGAGAAATGAATACAAACATGATTGATAATGAACTGTATTTCATTGACCCAAAACATTAGTTCTCCTTTCTTTTTTCTTTTTTTAAAGTTTATTTATTTTCAAGAGAAAGAGAGCACAAAAGCATGTGTGAACAGGAGAGGGGCAGAGAGAGAGAGGGAGAGAGAGAATCCCAAGTAGGCTCCATGCTGTCAGCGCAGAGCCTGATGCAGGGCTCGAACTCACAAACTGTGAGATCATGACCTGAGCCTAGGTCAAGAGTCCGATGCTTAACCAACTAAGCCACCCTGGTGCCTCAAAAAACATTACTTCTCCTTTCTACCTCCACTGTCACCTAAAGAAAAATCTGCCTGTGCCAGTGGGACAGTTTTCATTTCTGTCCTGTAACTAGTCCTAGAGTTCCAGAACATTGTGTTTTCTAGACCTCAGCTTGGTTGTTATGCATAGCAAGTGTACCCTGGATGTTTTATCCTGGTACAAGTAGGGGTTCAAACTTTCTTTTTCTTTCTTTTTCTTTTTTTACGTTTATTTATTTTTGAGAGACAGAGCACAAGTGGTCAAGGGGCAGAGATAGGAGGAGACACAGAATCCGAAGCAGGCTCCAGGCTCTGAGCTGTCAGCACAGAGCCTGATGCGGGGCTTGAACTCGTGAGCCGTGAGATCATGACCTGAGCCGAAGTCAGGCGCTTAACCGACTAAGCCACCCCGGCACCCCGGGGTTCAAACTTTTAAGAGATGATCTGAACTGTTCACTCTTCTGTGGGTGTAATGAGTAAAGAATGGTTGGGGTGACTGGGTAGCTCAGTTGGTTGAGCATCTGACTCTGGATTTTGGCACAGGATCCCAGGGTCATGGGATCAAACCCTGCGTCAGGCTTCCCGCTCAGTATGGAGCCTGCTTAAGATTCTCTCCCTCTCTCTCTCTCTCACTCTCTCTCCTCCTCCTCTGTCCCTCTCCCCCTGGTCACACACACACACTCTCTCTCTGTCTCCAAAAAAAAAAAAAAAAAAAAAAAAAAAGGATAACCCCAGCACAATAAAATGTGTTTAAACTGTAAAAACAGTAAAGAATTCAATCCTGTTAGGGTTGCTTTTGCATTTAAAAGATACTTAGTTGTCTGTTTTGCTTCAAGCTAACAAAACTGGCAATCATTTTCTTAGAGACAGAAAATTTTTAACAGGGCTCATTGAAGGGTTTGGTCTTTAAAATTCTCCATCTCATACTAACTGTCCCAATCCATGCAGACGGTGTGGAGAAGAGTATGCCTACCACATTTTTCTGAGCATCTTGTTAAAAAATATGTATTTGCTGGGATGCTCTTGACCTACCTTGTCTGCACATTGGCCTGGCATTGCTGTGGGCTTGTTGCTCATGAATTGTATGGGGAAGAATGGAAAAGAGAGATACGAATTTTCCAGAAGACCACTGTAATGCCCAAACAGCTCAGCGGTCTGCTGAGAGCTGGGCCATTCTGTGCCCAGGGCACAGTAACACAAAAATGGGATGCAAAGCCCCCTTAGGATGCATCTGTCCCTGTCGCTAAGATTGCTCACCCCCAGATGGCTGATGAGTGGCCCAACCCTCTTTAGATAGGGGCAGGTGTTCTTTTGAGTTTATTTCTTTTATTAAAGCCTCTGTGACTACGTATGCCTTTTCCCTTCCCCAAGAAAAACATATGCGTGCCCTCTGGTTACCATGTAATATAATGTGCATTCTCCCTGATTACTACATTGTTTCTACCTTTTTTTTTTTTCCTTTGGCACAGAGAAAAGGAAAATTCACTTATTTTCTGTTTGGTCCTTGTAGGAATTTGCCTTGGAGGCTGTCGGGCTAGGCTTTACTGCAGGCAGACAGTTGATCAGATCTGTGTTAGCCTCTCAGCTACTTTTTGAAAACTGTTCATGTTTCCAAGCCTTGTCTGTGTGACAATGGTGCAGCATTTAAAGCTTACCCCAATGGCAGGGGTGACTGCATCTTGTTGATTACCAGGGCTGTTAAAAGTCTCTCGCCGAGACAAGTAAACAAAAACCAAAACAACAACCGGGTGACCGTTTCTGGACCTGCTAGGCTGCCATGTACCTGGCCCCAGGTGTTCCCCCCCCCCCCCCACTCCGGTGCAGGCCGTCCCTATGCGCAGTCCGCGAATCTTCTGATTTATTGTGCCCTTTGTGATCTGAGACACATTCATTCATGGGGGGATTTCCCTTGAATGCAGAGCCCGCTGTAGACCAGGAGGAAGAATCAGGAATTAGAATGGGGCACATTGTTCTTTGTTAGAAAAGCATCCTGGTTCTTCAGCTGTAGACAAATATTTGCTTTCGAAGAATCTGGTGCACGTCGGTGGCTTTGTTCACATCCACGCGTAAACACACGCTCTGTCGCCTCCCAAGGATGCAGACACACGCGTCACCCGGATAATACAATGCTTGGAATCTGGGTGTGCGCTACTTAAAGTACGAATAGCCTCCCACCTCTGTCTCTTCCCCCCACCACCTTTAGCTCGTTTCTGTAACGGGACAGATCTTCACCCCAAGGAGCCTACATAGCATCCTGTGGAGGGTGACGTAGGACAAGTGTCCCATTAGCCATAGCTAGAGATGAATCCTGCCAGGCAGCTTTCTTGCATTATGCCACGGCAGCATCAGAGAGAGAGGCCTTGCATCTTTAATCTTTCAAAGCCAGCAGATTAGGGAGTAAAGAAGCCTGCACCCCCGGGGAGCTGCCCTGAGCCTCAGTTTCTTCGTGGGTACACGAGGAGAAATCATCCTCCCCTTCCCTTAGCATTTGTTCCTCCTCTCACAGCCTCCTTAGATGTTGTGAGGGTTGAATGGATCCGTGGATGCCAAGTATCCAGGGTAGTTTTGCCAGACAGTCAGTGCTTGATAAATGTTAGCCCATGATCCCCGTTCATGGTGAGGAGCACCGAGGCGTAGGGCAGCCGAGTGACTTAGCCAGACGTACACAGTATGTGCCAGGGCCCAGGCTCTCCTTCTCCAGAAAATATGCCATTTGTCACCACCCTGTACTGCCTTTCAGGAAAATGCTAGCTTTCCACCTGCCAAAAATAGGTGGTTGGTTGAATGACCAATGGAATAACGTGCAAAACGCATGAGTGTTCAATTCCATAGTGCTGGACGACGAACATCACCTGATGCTCTGTAATGATGCGGCGTTGGGCAGGTGATGGGGAGTCAGAGGTGATGGAGGCCCTGATCCCAGGCATCTGCAGTCTGGGCAAAGCAGACAAGCAGTATACATATGGCAGACAGGCCGCAGGAGCCAGAGGAGGGCTGAGGTGGGGGAGCTACCTGGAGCCAGGCGGGCAGGGCTGGATGTGTGAGGACAGGTCTCCGGCAGGGCAGAGGTGGTGCTAGGGGACTTTCCGACAACCACCAAGGCCACTGGAGTGTCATAGAGTAGGGGTGGGGGGAAGAAGGTCAGACAAATGACTGGACTGGAGTCTGCTCTTTTACTTAATAGTGCACATGACATGTAAATATTTTTTTAATCTTTTTTTTTTTTTTTTTTTTTTTTTTAGAGGGAGAGACAGGGCACAAGTGAGTGAGGGGCAGAGGGGAGGGGGGACAAGCAGGGCTTGCTGGAAGCAGGGCTCAAGCTCACCCAATTGGGACTCTGACTCACAAACCGTGAGATCATGACCTGAGCCGAAGTCAGATGCTTAACTGCCTGAGCCACCCAGGTGCCTGCCATGTAAATATCTTTTAGCCTGTATACCCGATTAGCTAAAATTCATGACAGAATTATGGGCAGCTCAATATAAAGCTATTTTTATTTGATTTGATGGTTTTTCCCCTCCCTGGGGGGAGAGGGAAATATTCAAGGGCTAAACAGGGGTGTGTCAGGTTCACCTTTTGTAACCACTCAGGGCAGCATGGAAGATGGGCTTGAATGGAGTAAGAAAGGAGTTGGGGGGGGGCACTCTGAGGTAAATCTAATAACAGGAAGTGATGTAGGCCCTTGGGAAGGAAGGGAACAGTCCAGGATGTTAATGAGGAGGTCTTGGGCCTTTCTGCCTGGCCCTGAGATCTTGAGATACGCCAAGTAACCTTCCTGGGCTTCTGTTCCCTGTGTGTGAGGTGGAAAGCGTATCTCTGTGATTTGGATGAATAGGATGGAATAAATTTGAACCACACTGGGGCATTTGTTCTTAAAACAGAAAGCAGAAGTGATTTGATAAGATTAATTTCAACAGGACTGTTACGTGTTGCTTGCTTACTTAATTGGTTTATTAGGGTTGTTTAGCCACCCTCCTGTGATGGATACCGAGCGAATCCTAGAAGATTTATGGTCTTTGGATCATGAGTAATGTCATTTGCAGAAGACTAAAGTTCTCCATTAGTTCTTGAACTTGGACGGGTTGTGTAGGAATAAGAGACTTTATAAATATCTGGGAACCTTTTGCCACCTTAAAATATTGAAAGGATAAATGGGGCTGATGGCAGCTTGCTTCGCATCATGAATTATGTATGCAGCGTGCCCCAGGGTTCTTTATGGCCATGCATAACGAATCACCTTTTGTTCTAGCTTATTTTTAGTGGTGGTGCTTGTCAAAGAAGAGGTCAAAGCAAACATATTACCAAGATCTGTTTGGTCCGGGATGATCGTCTTTTGCCACCCTCTTCTGTTATTGCTTTTGTCGGTGCTTTGTTTACTCTTTTTTGAATAGGTCTGCAGTAGGGTGGGGTTTGGGGAGAGTGGGAGGAGAAGGCCCCGGTGTTGACAGCTGCGGGTTGGGCTAATGGCAGAGCACAGAGCAGGCACACCCCTTCTGGGTTCGCTGCACTTCTAACGTGGCTCTCTTCTTGCCCCCTTCTTCCTTCTCGCCGTGCCCTCTTTTATTCAGTTTTTATTTTTTTAATAAAGAAAATATGGTATATTTATTTATTTTGAGAGAGAGAGAGAAAGAGAGCGAGCGAGTGAGCGCACATGGGAGGGGCAGAGAGAGAATCCCGAGCAGGGTCCGCACTGTCTGTGCAGAGCCCCACGCAGGGCTCGAACCCACAAACTGGGAGACTGTGACCTGACCCGAAATCAAGAGTCAGATGCTTAACCAACCGAGCCACCCAGGCACCCCTCTCTGTGCCCTCTTTTAAATTCGTCAGGGCACTGGGCCCCACCAAGATCTTAATGCTCTGTGTAAAGCAGGTTGGGCCTTAACTGCTTTTTAACCTAATAATAAATACAATAAAATGGAATAAATTATTAAGAACACGCCCATGGTCTGTTCTCCCACTAATTTTCTCTCGACTCTAGATGCCATTAGAGAGGATGAAAAACCATGAAACACAGCAGAGAGTTAGTTAGACTGTGTTTTTTCTCCCCTTCCCCCTCTCCTCTTCCCTCCCAGCAAAGATTTCTTTAGGAACTGAGAAGGTATCCAAGGTACTGTTTAAGTTTCACTCATGAAGTAATGATGACTAAAAGTGGAAGCCAGTTGTAACATTGTTTATTTTAGTCATTTATCACCTCTTTCTGGAGCGAAAGTGGCTCTCTACTTCATGAGGGCGGAGCCTCCCAGACACAGGTGTCATGCCTAGCCCACCTGGAATTATTTCGAAAGGGCCTACCCGTGTATTTCATTGAGGGTTGGGGAGCTGTCTCCTCTCCCCTAAGAAGATCACTTGTGGGGACGATCCGAAGCAAACATCTGAATGGTTGGGAGCGGCTCCGCATTGAGGCAAAGCCCGAGGCCTCTGGTCACCCCTTGAAGTTCACATCTACGGAGGGCTGGTTCCGATGTATCAGTCAGTTCCATTTCATGGTCAGTTGAAAAATGTTGGGGCCGGTCTTCCCAGTGGTTAATTATGGTTTTAGCTTATACTAAGTTAAAAAAACAAATCCTTGCCAGAGAAATGATGGAGCTCTATTTGTCTACGTTGGTAACTAAAAGATACAACCCAGCGCTCGTGCAATATAGAGATGAGATGACACGTAGGGAGACGTTTGTCAGGATATTTGTTCGTTCGCTGAATCCTGTATTCACTCAGCAGAAATTCACGGTGTCCTTCCAGCAATGTAAGGGCACCCGGAAAATCCAGCAGGATGTCCTAAGAGACATCCTTTAGGACCGTGGTCTGGAAAGGGAGATGAGGCTTATGTCCAACGGCAATAGATCTAAAGCGAATCTAGACAAAGAGCCATGGGAGTTCCGAGGAGAAAGAGAGTCCAGCTGAGTGGGTCATGGAGAAATCCACTTAGTGGTGAGAGAGGCGTGTTGGGAATACAGGAAGTTGCAAACGGTCTTTTTTCTTCTAGAGAGATCATCAGAGCCCTGGCCTTTAAACCTATTAACTAAAAAAGTACAGTAACTCATAATTTTTGAATTACTATTAGCTCATTCTCATGTAATAATTGTTTGCATGGCTTTTGAAATCCTGGGGTTAGGGGTGCCTGGGTGGCTCAGTCGGTTAAGCATCTGATTTCACTTCAGGTCTTGATCCCATGGTTTGTGAGTTCAGGCCCCACATTGGGCTCTCTACTGACAGTGTGGAGCCTGCCTGGGGTTCTCTCTCTCTCCCTCTTTCTCCGCCCCTCCTGCACTTATACACGTGCTTGTATGCACTCTAAGTCAATAAACTTTTTAAAAAATTTAAAAAATAAAATCCTGGGGTTAAATTAGTAATAAAAGAGGAGAGACATTAGTTATTTAAATTTTTTTTCTATGTGATATGTGTAAAGTACATATAGACCTCCTTTTATTTTTATGCCATTTTAGGAACCTCTGTGTTTTTTGTTGTTTTCGTTTTTGCTTGTTTTTTTTTTTTTTTTTTTTTTTTTTTTTTT
>NW_026059612.1:0-45159 GCF_023721935.1 Panthera uncia | reverse complement strand
GAGAGAGAGAGAGAGAGAGAGAGAGAGAGAGAGTGAGACCCAGTAGGGGAGGGGCAGAGAGAGAAGGAGAGAGAGACAATCCCAAGTAGGCTCCACACTGTCAGTGCAGAGGGCTTGAACTCATGAACCGTGAAATTATGACCTGCCAAAACCAAGAGTTGGACACTCAATTGACTGAGCCACCCAGGCACCCCGCTTTGAAACTTTTTAATTCTTTTGAAAAAAATCAAAAGAATAATATCTCCTGACATCTGAAAATTATATGAAATTCAAATTTTAGTGTCCACAAATAAAGTTTTGTTGGAACACAACCCCATTCAGTGGCTGCTTTCCACTACAACAGTAGGGTTAAGCAGCCATGATGGAGACCATATGGCCTGGAAAGGCTAACATATTTACTCTCCTTCTGGCCCTTTATAAAGAAGGCTTGCTGACCCCCAAATTTAAGGTAGTAATAAGACCGGGGAAATGAAATACTTGCTTTTGGGAAATAATGTGCTCCTCCTTCCTTGTCCTGTTTGCTGATTTTAGTGAATGACAGAATTTACTAAAAAATATGAGGCACTGGCATTTTTTTCCAATCTGAGGTAGTCAGCAGGAACTATGACCTTGTGGCCCCGGAGGCCAGTGAAGAGGACAGCACCGTGGGGACCAAGGGCAGACACTGTAGCCTTCCACTGCTGGACTTTCAGTTCTTACTCTTGACTTCCCTTTACTGTCTGAGGTCCACGCTGCTGTCGCTGAACCCACACAGTTTCAGTTTGGAAGGCTTGGTCATTTCAATTCTGGTCATAAACAGAGGCTGTCCTTGATTTTATTCTTTGTTACCCATTTCTACCTATGATAGCTTTTCTGTAAAAACCTGGGAGGAAGCAAAATTTGCCACCACAAAATGTGTCCTTTGGGCATGTGGGTTATTTTAGCCAGATTATTTTAGTTGATTATTATTATTTTTTTATAAAATTAAAAAAAAAGTTTTTATATTTTTGAGAGCAAGAGAACAGAGGAGGGGCAGAGAGAGGGGGACAGAGGATCCAAAACAGGCTCTGTGCTGACAGCAGAGAGCCCAATGTGGAGCCCAAACTCACAAACCGTGAGATCATGACCTGAACCAAAGTTGGACATTTAACCCTCTGAGACACCCAGGGTTCCCTAGTCTGATGATTTTTATGAAATAAAGGGAAGAATCTGTCTCCGTTCCCTAACTGCCTGAAAGAATTTAGAGATGCTGTCCCAGGAAGGAACCAACACCATAGATAGCTACATTATAATATGAACTAAGGGTTGGTAGACAGGGGGCAACTTTGCAAAGTGTGTTTGTTAAAATTCCTCTCTGTCCTATTGTTTCTGGATGGCCCAGCAAACATTTGTTTACTAAACATTTACTCTTTTCCATCTTCCTATGAATTGGCTTCCTTCCCTTGTAGTCGCAGTTCCCTACCCTCTTCTCCTTAACTCTGGATGGCTGCAAGCCTCAGCTGCCTGCCTGCCTACCCATGGGCCTCATATTCTTATGGAGACCCTGTCAGTAGATAACTAAATCCTATTTTCTCCTGTTACTCTGTCTCATATCAATTTTATTCTTAGACCAACCACAATTACCTTGAAAGGTAAAGAAAAATTTGTCCTCCCCAATAACTCCATAAAACATTTGAGTGTCCAGTTTTTATCCCTGGTCGAAATCAGTTGACCACACATAGGGCACTGCTGCGTCCAAGGATTCGAAAAAGATTCCCATAACTACTTAGCTCATGTGAAGCCACTAGATTACTTGGTCTATAAAGTTGGTTAAAATATGGAAAGGGAGGACTTGAAATTATGCTTTCCTTCTGATGGGTCATAATGTAGGGAAAACCTGTGGAGTATTTATCTTAAGCAGATGGAGTTAAGATGGAAGCAGGAAGAGATGCTTACATGAGATACATTTTGGAGTGCTTCCCACACAAATACCCTAGAAAGTGTGTAAAACTTGACTCAACACGCAAAAAAAAAAAAAAAAAAAAAAAAAAAAAAGGCCTTCTTAAGTACCCAGAAAAGACTTCCTGAGTGCTTTTCCCACAGCCCTACCAGAGTATGGCCCTGGGACTGTTTCCTGGCCTCTGCATCTTGATAAGAGCTGAGAAGTCCCTTAGAGAACATTATCTAGATAAAATGAATAAAAAATACTGAGCTTTTTACCCTAGGGTAGCAAGCCCTCTTACTCATCTATAGACCCCAACAGCTAAAACCAGAAATAGACAAGATTGCTTAACTCATGCTCTAATCAAAACCCACTGTTCTTATTTTTCAATGTGCTTTCTTGAGGCACTGATGAAGGTGTTTTGCAATGATTAAATCATTCCAACTGCCAAGCCAGAAAAGCCCTGATTGCAATGGAATGCCCACAAGACGACTCCCCACACATCCCCTTCCCTGCTCATGAATGTGAGCTGAACACATACCAACCCCGCCCATGACCACAAGCTCTAGGCCTGCTCTCTTGTACACACTGCCTGTCCTTCTCACCCTCACCCCCAAATCTCTCTCTATAAAACTCTAGTATCCATCTTGCAGGTGGAGAGGTGGGTTACAACCACCTCCCCCTGCTGCTGGGACCTGAAATAAATTTCTCCTTTTCTGTTTTCCAAATCTTCAACTCTTGAAGATTGGCTTCTCTGTCGAGGAGTTTATCCAAATTTGCTTGGCGACAGTGTTGGCAAACCCAGCCAGGAGCTGTGCTTCCGATTTGTCCGGCCCCCTTGGGATTCCCTGGGTCAGAGCAGTTGGCTGGGGAAGTGCCAGGGCTCACAAGTTCCTTTCCTGAGTTAGCAGCTGGCATAGATCATTTGGTAACACTAGGAAGTTCTATTTTTCATGGTAAATGAGAAAGAGTCCTTGAATGCATATTATATAGATATGGAGGCCTCCACTGAATGAATATTATACTAATGTTGATAATTCTACAATTATCTATAATTCTATATATTATCTATAATATTCTATAATTCTATAATATATAATATTCTATAATTATCTATAATTCTAAACTTATACCCCAAGAACCCCTTTGTCAAAATCCATCTATTGTCCTGTCCCTCAGGATCCTGTGTCTCCTGGGCTGGGTTTAAAGTAGTAGCCATGTCCACAATGTTCGCAAAACTTAGAGAGGAACTGGGAAGACTCACTACAAAGCTTGAAAGTGTTTTTGATATAGCAGATCTTACAGAGGAGGAGGTTAAAACGGTTCTGGCAGGAGCTTTGAGCCTCAACAAGGGTGAGTGTTAATTCTTCCTGAGGTCAACCAGCCACAATCTTTGTCCCCCGTCTGAAGAACTTTTAGATCCCTTTAGAACTCCTTATCTCTGTGTTAGGCTAGCTTGAAATAGAAAAAAAATAATACATGACATAAGGAAAGTGTACCTACGAGTTCTATATTAGAGATAATTATCCAAAAGTTAGTGGGGTATAAACAGAAGTCAGACAAATGCCCTCAAGGTTCTTAAAATCACATTAGGAAAGTCTTCCTCTTTTTCTTTTTCTTTTTTTTTTTTTTGGTGGGGGTGGGCCAGGGGAAAAATGAGACAGTGATTGTGGAAGATGGATAATCTATACCATATTAATTTGACACTAAAAACAGTGTTGCTTTCAGCTTCTATTTTGAAGGCTGTCCTATGGATATTGAATTTCTCTTTAATCTTTTGATGTAACATTGAAAAGTGAGACTTTTAGCATCTGGCTGAAGTGTTTCCCAGGAAAGAGGACTTTCAGAGCTAAACGCATGTCAGGCAGATCCAGACAAACCAGTTTGGTCCCCCTAATTTCCTCCAGGAGCCCACGCCACCTCCACCACTGTCATCTTTTAGATCATGCTCTGGGTGCTTGGGTACCCAGAATTCCTTGTACAAATAGGTCCAAGACTGCTTTTGGAACTTGCACAGTGCTCTCTCTTGAGTTTGTTCTTGATTGTACCATTGGTATCCACTCGCGTAGGCCCACAGTGAGTGTGTGGGGAGAAGGGGAATCTTTGCAGGTGTCTGGATGGAGCTTAGCCAGATGGCTGGGTGTCTATGCACATGCAGCAGTCCCTGGGAGTATGCAACAGAGCATGGCTGGGAAGAGTAAGGCCAGACCTGAGCCTGACTCTGTCCATGTTCCCATGTTTGATATGGAATTTTCAGGAGTCTGACAATTTTAACTTGAATATGGACTTCCAGGTCACTATAAAAGTATCTTTTTTCTACGTAGGATGATAGAACATCTTTTATTTAAAAATTTGCAACTTTGATTTATAACTTTTAAGTGTTTGTAGAAATGATATGTGGATATCCATTTGTACTTTTAACCCAGGTCGTGGTAAATATCATGGATGGGAATTGCCTATCTCAGTCTTATGCTTGAAATTCTACAGGCAATTTTCCATGGTGGAGAATATTGAAGGCCTTGTGGGGGACATTCTCCAAATTTTAGTATATGGACAGTTTCCCCAAGTTTCTGAGAGAATTCAAAATGCAGCCTTCAATAAGCCAAGACTGGCTATTGAATTCATCTGAGCAGCCATCCTGCTTTAAAACTTAAAGAAAGGGAGGAAGCTAATTTTAAGTTCCTCCAAGTTAAAAGTTTACAAGAGCAATGGATCATAACCTCACATTCTGAAGGTAACTCTTCTCTAAACCGCATCCATAAATTGCTACTATTTTAAAACTCAGGGCATTGGCAAAATCAATGTCCTAGGAGACCTCAGAAACTACCACATGTTGGCCCTGTATTTAAACAGGATGTAAGATGTCCTTCCAACTTGCTTCAACCACTCCTGCTAACATTTCTCTCGCCTTTCACCTACCAATCCTACATCCCATCACAGATAGAAATACACAGTTTTCTTACACTTGGGCTTCTTTTTCAATGTTGTCATTTGTGTATGCTGTCCACTATATGGTTATATGATTATTGCTATAAGAACAAAAGGAAAGCAGTAAGCCATCATCTCACTAGATGACTTCAAACTATCTCTGAACCCTTCATGAAGGAACACACCTTACTCCTTGTCTTTTATGTATACTGAATTTATACTTACTTTGTAAATTAAATATAGCTATGTTCTGCACTTTGAACATGGACTATATGGACCAGATTCTCCTATCTGGACAAACTACAGTGGAAAACTAACAATGACTAAGGCACAAGCACTATACAGCTTGGATTTAACCCTTGCAGAAGTCTCATTTGTTTGTGGGCAGCTACCTGAATGAGATAAGGAATCAGCTTAGAGTACCCTGTGCTCTAACTGAAGTCAAATTTTCTGTGTAGCCACTTTGATGCCCTAACACCTGTGTTCAAAGTGAGCAGAAGAGTCTGCTGCTTTTTTGAGAACCTACAGCACATTATTGCATATGTCACCCTGTTCATGCAATCGTTCCTAACTCAGGATCCCAACTCAGGTCTCTGGTGTTTCACTTCACCAATGCATTATTTCTCCTCTCCAGGATATTCTCATTCCCAATACCTTTTAACTCTTCTCCCATGGCCAATATCTCATTATCACTTACACAGATGAGATTAGTCAGGAAATTGTGTGGGCTGTTGCAACCACTAAAGCTGCTTTTCTTAAGGATTATCTATTTCCTCTTGCCACTTACCAACCATGATACAACTATATGACTTAAAGAATGGGGCCCTGATGAGAAACAGTCCATCAGGAAGCCAGCAGTGTGTCTCCTTTACTCTGTTTACAACTTGTTTACACCCATACAGTCATCCCTTAAGTTCCATGCCCCTTCTAATAGTCAATATTATCAGCTGGAGGGGACACCTGGGAAAGGAGATGGGCCAGAACAAATCAGGACCACCAGTGTGCCTAGATTATCCAGTATAGCAGCTTGTCATCATGTGTGCTCTCTCTAGTGCAGGAAGGTTGGTCCAGATCCATCCCAGACTTGACCAGAAATTGGATGCCTTTCACCCACCAGCAGGTCAAACACATTCAACCTTCTCTTATGAAATGGTAATCCCAAGTCTTACTTATAATATGCTTATTTTCTGGAGGGTCCAAAGATTTTCATAGGAGAGTAGTTTCCAAACTATAGCGTATATGATGACCACTTGAAGGGGTTGTTAAAACACAAATTTCTGGGCCTCATCTTCAATTTCTCATTTAATAGGCCTAAAGTGGGACTAAGGATCTACATTTCTAAATTCTCAGGTGATGCTGATGCTATAGATCTGGTGACCACACTTTGAGAATGATTGCCCTAGAGGAAAACAGATGTTTTACTTTGCCAAGACATTGCTCTATTTTTTTAAACATTTTTTTATTTTTGAGAGACAGGGGGAGACAGAGCACAAGTGGGGGAGGGGCAGAGAGCGAGAGCGAGAGCGAGAGAGAGAGAGAGAGAGAGAGAGAGAAAGACGCAGAATCCGAGACAGGCTCCAGGCTCCGATCTGTCAGCACAGAGCCCAATGTGGGGCTCAAACTCGTGACCTGCGAGATCATGACCTGAGCCGAAGTCAGATGGCTAACTGACTCAGCCACCCAGAGGCCCCTACCAAGACATCGTTCTCACATACCTCAACATAGACTCAGATTAAGTTTACAATTTTATGGTATAAGTTTTCCAATTTTTGTGTAAAGCTTTAAACATTAAATTCTAACCCCAAGATCCATAGGCTTGAATTGCTTTGGGTAAGACAGCAAAAATTATGACATTAAGCAAGAATTAGGTAGACTTTTTGATGAAGATCTTAAAGTTTTCTCAGACTTTTAATAGTCTGAGACCTTACCAATTATCATAATGAACATGTGGTTCTGCAGTCAGAGAGCTCAGCCCATGTAACATTGTAAGGGGATGGCCCAGGATGGTTCCAACTTATACTCTACCTGTTTTCCCGCTAACAGCAGTTGGCACACAATGAATGGCCCACAGATCATATCTGGCTTGCCACCTGTTTCTGTATGGCCTGCAAGCTAAGAATGGTTTTTACATTTTAAATGGTTGAGAGAAAAAAAAAAAAAACAACAACTATTTCATTAAATGTGAAGACTATATGAAATTCGAATTTCACTGTCCATAAAGTTTTATTGGAACACAGCCATGTCCATTGTCTTTGTGTTGTCTTTGGCAGAGTTGAGAAGTTGCAATTGAGTTACTATGACCCACGAAGGCTAAAATATTTACCATCTGGTTTTTTTGATGTTTTAAAAATTTATTTATTTATTTTGAGTGAGAGAGAGAAACAGCACGAGTGGGAGAGGGGCAGAGAGAGAGGGAGACAGAGAATCCCAAGCAGACTCCATGCTGCCAGTGCAGAACCTGACACGGGGCTTGAACCCACAAAACCACGATATCATGTCCTAAGCCGAAACCAAGACCAGATGCTTAACCAACTGAGCCACCCAGGGTCCCTTGGTTCCATAGAAAAGACATTTGCTGACCCCTACTTTAGAGGGAAAAGGGGTCACCTTGTAGCATCCACTGAGTAGAGACTATGTGAAGCTGGCAAAGAAGTAGTAGAGAACTCTTTGGAGATGCAGGTCATATGACCTCGGGACTTGAGACATAGACTGGAAAGTGTTGAATTTCCATATTCCCATAGAATTGTTAACCATCTTTACTTCGCTTGCTTTAGCCATTAGCTGTGTCTATTAGAAAGACATTTCCTCCTGCCCTCTTGTCACATTCCTCATATCTCAGTGTCTCTGAGCTCCTACTCATCTTGATCATCTGTGCCCAATACCCCCAGCAGATAGTTTAGTAATCAGTTTCCTAACCTCAGCAGATATGCACTAGAAAACAAGTCAGTAATGGGCTTGAGTGTATGGCCTCCTTGGTGATGGTGAGTCTTCTCTTCATGGCCTTACTATAAATATTTCATTTTGGAATAGTTCCATTGGTTGGGTGAAGCCCTCTAGATAGAAATACAGGTGGAACAATGTCAGGGTTACTGCACACCCATCAGCGTGGTCACATACAGGCCCAGCAAGCTTCACAGGAGTGATGCATAACCATTAGGTCTCAAAATTTCATATGACTGGTCACAATGGAACATACTGGATCATGGCAAATTCCCCAAAGATACAATCATTCAGAAAAACAAACACAGATTTGTTTGAGTACTGAATTAAAATGCTATTTCGTGATTGCAGAGTCTCAAGGATGACTGACAAGTTGGAACACTCTTTCCAACTAAATAGTTCAAAAATACTTGATTGAAAATATGAAGCTTCTATTGATAAAGCTATAAGTGCTTCTGTTGAAATATTTTCCTAAAATATGTGTGCTTTCACGGCTAGGAAAAGTGTGGGAATTTATTTGTATAAAACTAAAAATTATGAATTAAACTCCTTGAAAAACAAGAATTTTATTTTCCACCATAGTGTTAAGCTCAAAAACCTTTAACTTGTTACTAAAAGAACACAAGCCAAGGAGTAAAAATTTCTGGTTCTAGAAATAGCAAGAATGTGGAGGTATTTTTTGTTTTGTTTTGTTTTAAAGATTTTTGTGACTTTCAGAATCTTGTTATTCTAAAACATGTTTTTTTTTTTAACATAGAGAACTTTGTGTAATATCCCTTTAAACTTTAGAAGGTAGTTAAAAAACAAGTATATAATGAGAATGGGAAATTTAACATTTTACTTTAATATAGAGAATGTGATTTGTTGTTTTTTCTCCATAGAGAGGAGTAATTGCTTTATGCAAATGTAACATAATGTGGGATTTCAGTTGAAACGAATTGAAATTATGTTATGCTAGTTACAATTATAAAAAATGGCGCCTTTTGTGAATTGGTGCTAATAAAACCTTTAGTAGAGTCTAAAAAAAATATATGCATCTAGAGAAATGTTCCTGCCTGAACATTTTGGATAAATTTTATTTTATTTGAATAGGTAATACAGTTTCAATCAAATCAAAACAACACAAAAAGTATGTAAGAGATGTTCACTCTTAGTTTTTTTCCATCCATTCCACCCAGCTTGTTCCCCATAGGTAACTATTTACATTAATTGTTGGTTTATTATCCAGTTTTTTTTTTTTTTGCAATAGAAGCAAGTATGAATATTTCTGATTTCCCTGCTTTCTCTCATAAAAAAGTAGCATAGTAAAGGCACTGTTAAACATTTTGCTTTGTTCACTTACTGTACAACCTGTAGATCTTTTTTTCTTGTACATAGAAAGTCTCTGCATTCCTTTTTGTCTAGCTGTAGAGTACTCCACTGCATGGTTTTGCCATGCTCTATTCACCTGATCTCTTACTGCTGGAATCCTACTTGTTTCTAATCTTTTGCTCCTATTACCTTCAGGAATGTTTTAGAGTTTTCCTTTATAGGTTTTGTACATTCCATTTTAAGCAATTATATGTAGTTCTTTCTCTTGTTCTGAGTAAAATTTCACAGTGTAATATCTGTTGCATTTTTCTAATATTTGTTTATCATACAACATATTTTATCTTGTTAAACTCAGTTATATTTTCTATTATTCTTTTTTAAAAATTAAGATGCTGTTTCTCCACATCCTCTCCAGCATCTATAGTCTCCTGATTTCTTCATTTTGGCCACTCTGACTGGCGTGAGGTGATATCTGAGTGTGGGAATGCAAATTGGTGCAGCCGCTCTGGAAAGCAGTGTGGAGGTTCCTCAGAAAATTAAAAATAGACCTACCCTATGACCCAGCAATAGCACTGCTAGGAATTTATCCAAGGGATACAGGAGTACTGATGCATAGGGGCACCTGTACCCCAATGTTTATAGCGGCACTCTCAACAATAGCCAAATTATGGAAAGAGCCTAAATGTCCATCAACTGATGAATGGATAAAGAAATTGTGGTTTATATACACAATGGAATACTACGTGGCAATGAGAAAAAATGAAATATGGCCTTTTGTAGCAACATGGATGGAACTGGAGAGTGTGATGCTAAGTGAAATAAGCCATACAGAGAAAGACAGATACCATATGGTTTCACTCTTATGTGGATCCTGAGAAACATAACAGAAACCCATGGGGGAGGGGAAGGAAAAAAAAAAAAAAGAGGTTAGAGTGGGAGAGAGCCAAAGCATAAGAGACTGTTAAAAACTGAGAACAAACTGAGGGTTGATGGGGGGTGGGAGGGAGGGGAGGGTGGGTGATGGGTATTGAGGAGGGCACCTTTTGGGATGAGCACTGGGTGTTGTATGGAAACCAATTTGACAGTAAATTTCATATATTAAAAAATAAAAAATAAAAAAATAAAAAAATAAAAAAATAAACATGATGGATGAAAGTCAAAAAAAAAAATTAAGATGCAATTGACGTATAACATTGTTTTCATTTCTGGTATACAACATGATGATTCAATATATGTATATACTGTGAAATGAAGTAAGAAGTAAGAAGTTTAGTTAACATCTGTCAACAAATCTGTTATGATTTTTTTTGTGATGAGAACTTTTAAGATCTACTCTCTTAGCAACTTTCAAATACACAGTATGATATTATTAATTATAGTCACCATTATGTACATTATATCCCCATGACTTATTTATTTTATAACTGGAAGTTTGTAGCTTTTTACCCCCTTCATCCATTTCTCTCATCCTCCACCCCCCACCTCTAGTGACTACTAATCTGCTCTGTATTTATGAGCTTGGTATTTTTTCCCCTTAGATTCCACATATAAGTAAGATCATATGGTATTTGTCTTTCTCTGTTTGCCTTATTTCACTTAGCATAATGCCCTTCAGGTCTACCCATGTTATCACAAATGGCAAGATTTCTTTCTTTTTTATGGCTGAATAATACTCCATTGTGTGTATGTATTTATCCATTCATCCATCAATGGACACTTAGGTTATTTTCATATCTTGGTTAATATAAATAACACTGCAATAAACATGGGGTGTATATATCTTTTTAAGTTCATGTGGTTTTTTTTTCAGATAAATACGCCAAACTGGAATTGCTGAATCATATGGTAGTTTTATTTTTATTATTTTTTTTTTTGAGGAACCTCCTCCATACTGTTTCCAAAGTGGCTGTACGACTTTACATTCCTACTAACAGTGCACAAGCACTCCCTTTTCTCCACATCCTCACTAATACTTGCTATTTCTTGGCTTCTTGATGGTTGCCATTCCAACAGGTGTGAGGTGATATCTCATTATGGTTTGGTTAGCATTTCCCTGCTGATTAGTGATGTTGAGAACTTTTTCATGTACTTGTTGGTCATCTGTATGCCTTCTTTGGAAAAAAAATAATTGTTCAAATCTTCTGACCTTTTAAAAAATCAGATTATCTGATTTTCTGCTATGAGTTGTATGAGTTCCTTATGTATTTTGGACATTAACCTCTTATGAGATATATGATTTGCAAGTATTTTCTCCCATTTGGAAGATTGCCTTTCTTTTTTCTTATAGTTTCCTCTGTTATGCAGAAGCTTTTTAGTTCGATGTAGTCTTAGTTATTTATTTTAATTTTTGTTGTCTTTGTAACAAAGCCAGGACTGTAGACCTGAATGATGGATGTGGAACCTGAAATGGCCTAGGGGCTTTGTTCCAGCCCTTTCCAGCTGTAGTACAGGGCCATTCCTTCCTACTCAGGAACCTATCCAGTAACCAGTCAGCAGCCCTCCCAGGAGCCTGGTGGGAGCCGTACCCACCATGTCCATGGGAATAGACTTGCTGACTGAGGACCCCATCTTGGAAATTCTTGTTCTAGAGCCATCAACTGAACAAAGTACTGGAAGCAGTGCCATCCATCTGGGGACTAGATAGGATCCAAGCCTGCTTGAGCCCTTCATAACAAGCTGGCCAATTGTGGACTCCAATGCAGATCAAACAACAGCCTCATATCTGGCTTCAACCAAGCACAACTATGATTCCAGAGGTGATCCCATCAGCCCAGGGAACAGACAGGAGAAGGTCTTTACCTGATGAAATTAGCCTAATAAAGAATGGAAGAGATGTTTGTTCCTTTAAAGGCACAGACTCCAATGCAAAGCTACATGGATCACAAAGAACCATTAAATATAATACCACCAAATGAAAGTAATAAATCTTCAATAACTGACCCAAAAGGAGTAGACATCTATGGTTCACCTGACAATTCAAAATAATTATCTTAGCAAAACTGAATGAAATTCAAGAGAACACAGACAACTAAACAAAATAAAAAAAATGCATGATGAAAATGAGAAGTTTAATAAAGAAAATGGAATTCATACAAAAGACCCAAACAGAAATCCTAGAGCTGAAGAATAAATAACAGAACTGAAAAATTCAGTGATGAACTCTAACCACAGATAATCAGGAGAAGAAAGAAAATCAATGAATTAAAAAACAGATCATTTGAAAATAATCAGTTAGAAGAACAACAACAAAAAAGGATGAAATAAAGTGAAGAAAGCTTATGTAAATTATAGGACACATCAAGAAAATGAACATGTACATCATGAAAGTCCCAGAAGAAGAAGAGAGAGAAAAGAGGGAAGAAAGTTTATTTAAAGAAATAGTAGCTGGAAACTTCCTAAATCTTGGGAAAGATATGGCCATTAAAGTATAGGAAGTTCAAAGGACCCCAGATGTGATCATCACAAAGATTACTATGAGACCCATCACAATCAAAATGTTAAATGTCAAAGACAAGACAAGAATTCTAGAAGTGGCAAGAGAAAAACAATTCATCATTTAGGGAACTCCTGCCCCTAGCAGGACTATTAGAGGATTTCTCTGTGAAACCCTGCAGGCCAGGAGGGAGCGGGATGATCAAAGTTCTGAAAGAAAGAAGAAAAAACCCTGCCAACCAAGAATACTATACGCAGAAAAATTATCCCTCATAAATGGAGAGATAGACATTCCCAGACAAACAAAAGCTAAGGGAGTTCATTGCCATGAGTCCTGCCTTATAAGAAATGCTAAAGGGAGTTCTTCAGGTTGAAATAAAAGGACACTAGTAACAACATGAAAACATATAATAGTAAAAAAATTCACTGATGGGGCGCCTGGGTGGCTTTGTTGCTTAAGCATCTGACTCTTGATTTTGGCTCAGGTCATGCTCTTACAGTTGTGAGATCAAGTTCTGCATCAGGCTCTATGCTGACCATATGGAGCCTGCTTTGGATTCACTCTCTTCCTCTCTCTCTGCCTCTCTCTCTTTCTCAAAAATAAATAAATAAACTTCAAAAAAAAATCCTCACTAGTAAACATAAATATGTAGTCAAATTCAGAATACCCTAATACTGTATTTACCCATAGATAAACTGGCTAAAAGGTCTTCTATGAAAATGTAACCAATACAGAATAGGAGTAGTTACATCAGACAAAATAAACTTTTAGCTAAAATTGATCACAAGAGACAAAGAAGGCCACTACGTAGAGGTGAAGGGATCAATTTATCAAGAAGATGTAACAATTGTAAATATATATGCACCCAACATTGGAGCATCTACTTAAAGCAAATATTAACAGAATTGAAAAGAAAACTAGACAGCAATACACTAATGACAGGGGACTTCGATAGTCTACTGCCAACACTGAATAGATCATTCATACAGAAAGTTATTCAGGAAATAGTAGTCTTGAATAGTATTACAGACCAAATGGACCTAGCAGACATATAGAACATTCCATCCAACAGCACCAGAATACATATTCTTCTCAAGCACAAATGGAATATTTGACAGCATAGATCATATGTTAGGCCACAAAGGAACCCTAAACAAATTTAAGAATACTGAAACAATATCCAGCATCTTTTCCAAGCACAATGGTATGAAACTAGGAATTAATAGCATGAGGAAAACTGAAAAGTTCACAAAGACATGGAAATTAAATGGCACACTACTGAATAACCAATGAGTCAAAGAAGAAGAAATCAAAGGGAAACCAGAAAGTATCTTCAGACAAAGGAAAATGAAAATCCAACATACCAAAACTTATGGGATATAGCCAGAAGCAGTTTTAATAGGAACATTTATAATAATAAATGCCTACATTAAAGAAAAAGAAAGATGTCAAATAAACAACCTAATTTTACACCTCAAGGACCTGGAAAAAGAAGAGCAAAGTAAACCCAAAGTTAGCAGGAGGAAGGAAATAATTAAAGAAACTAGAAAGAAAATAGAAAAAAAAGTGAAACTAAGAGTTGTTTTTTGAAAAGATAAACAAATATGACATACCATTAGTGAGACTCAACAAGAAAAACAAAGAGAGGAGTCAAATAAACAAAATTATAAATGAAAGAATAAACATAACTGATAGCACAAAAATACAAAAACGTCACCTGGCAAAGACTGGATAACCTAGCAGAAATGGAAAAATTTGTAGAAACACACAGCCTGCCAAGAATTAATCAGGAAGACATAAAAAATATGAAGAGACAAATAACAAGTAAGGAGTTTGGATCAATAATCAAACATTTCTCAACAAAAAAAGCCCATGACCAGACGATTTCACTGGTGAATTCTACCAAATCTTAAAGAAGAATGAACGTAAGTCCTTTTCAAACTCTTCCAAAAAATTGAAGAGGAGAGAACCCACCCAAATTCATTTTATGAGGCCAGCATTACCATGATACCAAATTGAAATTAAGGGCACTGTAAGAAAAGAAAACTATAGGCCAGTATCCCTGATGAATATAGATGCAAAAGTTCTGAACAAAATTCTAGCAAACCACATTCAACTCCACATTAAAAATATCATACACCATAATCAATTGGGATTTATCCTTGGGATGCAAGGATGTTTTAACATATCTGAATCAATAAATATGATATACCATGTTAATAGAATAAAGGATAAAATCATATTATCCTCTCAGTAGATGAAGAAAATTGTTTGACAAAATTCAGCTCCACTTCATGATAAAAAAGTTTTCAACATTGGGTATAGAAGGAATATAACACAACATAATAAAGGCCTAAGTGACAAACCCATAGTCAACATCATACTCAACTCTAGCCTAGTCCCAATTAGGCAAGAAGAAATACAAGGCATCCAAATTGGAAGGAAGAAGTAAAACTATCTGTGTTTACAGATGACATGATCCTATATAGAGATAATTTTAAAGATTACACACACACACACACACACACACACACACACACACACACACACTGTTAGGATAAAAGAATTCAGTAAAGTTGCAGGATAGAAAATCAACATACAGAAATCAGTTGCATTTCTATATACTAACAATAAAATATTTGATAGGAAAACAAAGAAAACAATTCTATTTGCAACAGCATCAAAAACATTGAGATACTTAGGAATAAATTTCATTGAGGAGGTGAGAAATCTGTACACCGAAAGCTCCAAGACATTGATAACAGAAATGGAGTAGACACAAAAAATTAGAAAGATATTCCATGTTCATCAATTGGAAGAACTAATATTATTAAATATTACTAAATAGACTGAAAGCCATCTATAGATTCAGTGCAAATGCTATCAAAATTCCAATGGCATTTTTCAAAGAAAAAGGAAAAACAGCCCCCAAATTTGTATGCAACCATAAAAGACCCAAGATAGACTAAGCAATCTTGAGAAAGAAGAACAAAGCTGGAGGCATCACACTTCCTGATCTCAAGCTCTA
The DNA here is from genome assembly GCF_023721935.1 of Panthera uncia. Taxonomy (NCBI): domain Eukaryota; kingdom Metazoa; phylum Chordata; class Mammalia; order Carnivora; family Felidae; genus Panthera; species Panthera uncia. The sequence goes on along the minus strand of NW_026059612.1, from coordinate 29,619 downwards.
ATACAGAGCTATAGTGATCAAAACAGTATGGTACTGGCATAAAAATACACATAGATCAATGAAATACAATACAGTGCCCAGAAATAAACACATGCATGTGGTCAAAAATGTTTACATATTTTAGGTTCCCTACAAATCACCTAGACCAGGTTCCCATTTAATGGGACAAATTTTCTAACACCTAAGTATAGCTTCAATCATCAGATTCCAACCACAGACATTAGCCTCTGGGAATATGGTGACCTAAGGATACAAACTAACCGTACTAATGAAAACTACCAGAAATGCTGTACAAAATATAGTTTTAAAATCTTCTCAAAAGCTTTGAAGAGATGACAAGAGTGCCTGTAATTTTCAGGCCAAAATCTGAGTGAGAGGAAAATTACAGATAGCCACACAGAGACACAGACAGGTGGACAATATGAAAAAGCAATGAAGAGACAAGGAGAATATAGTGAGAAGTTCTAACATACATGCTATTGGAATTTCAGAAATAGAGGAGATGGAAAATGGGATAGAGGCAATGTTATGAGATTTTTTTTTTTAGAACATTGCCCAAATCCTCAGATTTAGGAGTATAAGAAACCCTAAGGAAGAGTACAAAGAAAAGAAAGAAATCCACAACTACAGAAAACTAATGGCAAAGATCTTAAGAGAAGACCAAAAGAAAAGACAGGTCACAACCAAAGGAGTTGCAATTAGATTGTCACCTGACTTCCCAACACCAAACATGGATGCCAGAAAATCATATCCTCAATCTGGTTCAAAACAACAACTGCCAACTTACAACTCAATGTACCCATTGAAAATATCTTTCAAGGATGAGGTCAAAATCACGAAGTGTTGTTTTCTGGCATCCACTATAGAGGTCGTGAAGATTTTAAGGAAGTCTCAATGAATCATATGGAGGCCCAAATGGTAGGCTCATTTGGGTTTTAATGTGGCCTGTGTGATTCTCAACATTCTTTGCTTGCTTTTGTAGCTTGCCACTGCTTGCCAGGAAAAATTGTTCTTTCCCTGCCCTGCAACTCCTTGACTTGATAGTTACCATGTGACATTTCCCTGTGTCATTCATACAAAAAACTATAAACTCGGTATAGTAAGATGGAGACATGACATTCTGCAGAAGAAATCTATCCTCTTTTCATCCCCCAGCAATAAAACTTCATGTCACATACTGCTGGTTTAGACCTTGGAAAACAAACAACAACAACAAACCCCTGAAGTTCTAGTTCTCCTGAACAAATAGAGTGTGACCTGTTTTAAAAGTCAGTTATAATTGGGGTGCCTGGGTGGCTCAGTTGGTTGAGTATCTGACTCTTGATTTCAGCTCAGGTCATGATCCCAGGGTCTTGGGATCAAATCCTGAGTTGGGCTCTGCACTGGGCGTGAGGCCTGCTTAAGATTTTCTCTCTTCCTTTCCCTCTGCCCTTCCCCCACTCTCTCTTTCTCTCTATTTCAGGGAAAGAAAAGGAAAGGAAAGGAAAGGAAAGGAAAGGAAAGGAAAGGAAAGGAAAAGAAAGGAAAGGAGAGGAAAATAAAATAACCACAGAGTTTATCTTGCCATGTTGGCACATTTAGCCATGATCAGTTTGGTTTATTTTTTTTAATGTTATTTATTTTTGAGAGAGAGAGAGAGAGAGAGAGACAGAGTGTGAGCAGAGGAAGGGCAGAGAGAGAGAGGGAGACACAGAATCAGAAGCAGGCTCCAGGCTCTGAGCTGTCAGCACAGAGCCTGACCTGGGGCTTGAATTCATGAACTGTGAGATCATGACCTGAGCTGAAGTCAGATGCTTAACTGACTGAGACACCCAGACGCCCCAAGGCTTTTGGGTAAATAATAAAGATTTCCTCAAAACCTGGAATTTGAGCTCTTATTTTCTTCAATAATGTATTAAAATTACTCTTGAGCAGACTAGTTTAATAAGCTAATGATGTAGTAACTAAGACCTCAAGGTCTTCTTCAAGGGAAAAAAAATACCCATAATCTGTCAACCATCTTCAAAGGAAGGGACCCTCATTTTGTCGAGCAACCTGACAAGGTTGCTGAGGTGAATGCTCTCTGTAGTTGAGTGGGGTGAGGAATTTATAGTTGGGATGAGTGCATATAAGAATCTGGGAGTTAAAGAGCACACCCAGTGAGGATGAAGATATATACTGAAAAACAAAAATAACAAAACATCTTTGGAGAACATATCTATTTTCCATATCTTAACCTATGTGCCCTGTACTCCTTGGCAGTCTGGTGAAGACTATAGGTCTCCTTAAATGCATAACATGAAATATATATTATTATAAAGGAAACCAATTATATTGAAATTTAATTACCAAAATACATAAAAAACCCAAATTTAAGATATTGTAACATATGTGCTTTGTAGTAACATTTTACCCAAAAAAAGCAGTGGGTTTAATAACCGTCCTGGATTTCAAAGCAATGGTGAGCATAGGATATATTTCCAGATATAACAATTGTAATGTGATGTGAAAATGCCCGTGATTTCTTTTAGTGCAGGAATAAGGTCACAGGTACTGGCAACACTGTTACCTATATTAGAATGAAAGGAAATGCTTTACTTCAGTATTTTTGTTCAACCAAGGACACAGACCCTAGACAAGAACTCTGCTCTAGGGTGTAATGTAACTTTCCTCCTTCCCCAGACGTTCCCTGGCAAAGAATACCCTGGAATGCAAAGCTTCCACGAGAGGGGATTCTCTTAGGGGCCATCACAGACAAAGAAGTAGGATGCAGGCCCTATCACCTACCAACTCTTAATCCCAAGGCATTTTTTTTGCTAAGTGCTCAGTGACCCATGGCTCTGCTCTGCTGAGGGTGGACACATGGCCCCTGCCTGCCACATCTTGTGCACACATAACGCAGGTGACTAGGAAGAACACACAAGGAATATCCGCTCATACAAGAAATGCACTTAAAAACCAGAAAATAAGTAGATTAAGTATTTCCCTAAGGTACATTAAGAGCCGCTATTAGGAAGGCTGAAAAGGTTTTGTGTTTCCTTCCAACTCCTCATATCTGTGCAGCACTCTTAACTTCTCAAAGCTTTTTGTCCATCTATTATCTAATTGGTTTTTCACAACCACCCTAAGGTTGACAGGGCAGATTTTTTTTAACTTCTTCCTCTCCTAAAAATATATATTTCAAACACAATTTGCCAAAATCTGATCAAAAATTCACAATGGAATAAGCAACGATACTTCTGAGAATATAACTGTTTCATCCTCAGAGGGAAAATTTAAATGAAATGAAGTATTTAGCACAAATAATCTCCCTCTGCCGTGAAAGCAGACAAACGGCAGTACTAAGTGCTTATTAAAGGCAAACACATTTTTAGCTCTAATTTTTCCAAAAAAGAATATGCTTATAAAAAATTCAAACAATCCAGTAGTGTTGAAGAGAATACGTTAAATTTTTCTCCCTACTTAATATAAAATATATCAGGCTGAGTCCAGTTAGCAGACAGAAATCACAATAGTTATTTGAACAGTAAGAATTTAATATAAAGAATTGATAACTAGGTATAAAGTTGTTAACTAGGTAACTGAGTGGATAAAAAGAGAGTATGGCAGGGGTGTGCAAACTACAATCTGTGGGCTACATCTGGCTTACTGCCTGTGTTTGTTAATAAAGGTTTTCTCCCCCTTCTTTTTATTTGAGAGAGAGAGAGAATGCATGAGCCAGTGGGAAGAGGGGTGGAATCTTAAGTGCACCACGCCCAGTGCAGAGCCCAACTTGGGGCTCCATCCTGTGACCCTGGGTTCATGACCTGAGCCAAAACCAAGAGTCAGACACTTAACTGACTGAGTCACCGAGGTACCCCTTTGTTAATAAAGTTTTACTGGAACACAGCCATGCTCATTTACTTGCATATTGTTTATGGCTGCTTTGTGCTATAATGACAAAATTAAATAGTCTCAAAAGAGACCATGTAGTATGCAAAGTGTAATATAATTGCCATATGGTCCTTTGCCAGGGAAAGATTTGCTTACTCCTGCTCAGTATTACTGTATCAAGGAGGTAGCATTGTAGGAAGCAGCTTATATCTCTAGAACTGGGGAACAAAGAGAAGGGGCTGGAATTACTAACACTTGGAGGAGCCAAAACTCAGACTGCTGAGGGGAGGGCTGCACTCTGGCTATTACTGACATCTCAGGGAGGGGACACCTTGAAGCTGACCCTACAGTGTTGGAAGACTTGCCTTAAGACCACACAGCCTTAACAGCAGAACTGGAAATTCCTCCAGGAAATGGGATCTCAGAATTGGCTTAAAAGATGGAAAGGAGATGGGGCGCCTGGATGGCTCAGTCAGTGAAGCGTAAGATTTCACCCCAGGTCATGATCTCACGCTTTGTGTGTTTAAGCCCCATGTCGGGCTCTGTGCTGACAGCTGAGCCTGAAGCCTGCTTTGGATTCTGTGTCTCCCTCTCTCTCTGCCCTTCCCCTGTTCACAGGTGTGTGCTCTCTCTCTCTTAAAAAAAAAAAAAAAAAAAAAAAAGATGGAAAGGAGAGAAAGGCGGCAGTATGCCACATGGGAAGGGCATTCCTGTTCAGGGAACAGCTCAATGGGGAAAATGCAACGAAAGCTTAAAGGGAAGGTGAAAAGGGCATCAGATCCCCAGGCTTAGGTCTCATCTCAGCTGAATTTGGTCAGGACCTCTAGGTGTGGCTCTCAGGCTTTATTAGTTTGGAAAACTCTCCAAGGGATTCCCACTGTGGGGCAAGGCTGAGAGCAAATGCTTGGAAACAAGACTTGCATGCATACATATTCAGAAGCGTCCACCCACCCCATTCCTGCCTTGCTCATGGGATCTTCCCATCTTGGAAGGAGTCCATTGTTTGCAGGCAGAGGGACTCCCCTGCTGCATTGGGTGGGGAGGTGGTGATGGGTGCCAGAGAGGCAGCAGCCTGTAATCGCTCAGCGGAGACTCAGGCCTACTTGCTCCTGGTGCTGTGTTCACAGGGGCGAGCCCTTGTCATCAGACTACTCACTAGGAGCAGCTTGGCTCCATCTCCTGTGTTCCTCCTGCCGTCAAGCCCCTCAGTAAAGCTCCTTTAATTGAGCCAGGTCACTTTCAGAGCATTGGCACTCATGCAGTGAAGGTAAAACAACCTGCATGAGGGAGAAAATGCCTGCATATCAGGAGGCTGGAACAGGATCGGCACAACCCCAGGTAACCCTGAGTGAAGCCTCCCATGGAATGTGGCACCACAGGGACCCCAGGGATGCAGATTTGCTGTGTGGCACAGCCCAGCCTGCTAGCTGAGCCATCAGCCTGGCCTGCGTTAGGCATACTGGTGCTCTGCACAGGGGAGAACACACTGAGAGAGGGAGCAAGAAAGCAAGACTGATTCTTCTTTAACATTTTTTTCTGCAACAAAAGTAGTATCTGTTCATTTGAAAAATTTTTGAAAAATACTGGAAAGCACAAAATAGAAAATCGTCACTTGGATTCCACTACTCAGATACTATAGGTAGAGTTGTGGGATGACCAGCCTATACGTGCAATGCACACATACAATAAAATTGAGATAGAGCAAAATTTTGATCATATTGATTGTATATGTACTTAAAAATTTGTTTTTGTTGTACTTAAAAAATTGTTTTTGTTAATGTTTATTTATTTTGAGAGAGAGAGAGTGAGCAGTGGAGGGGCAGAGAGAGAAAGAGACAGAATCCCAAGCACACTCCGCACTTTCAGGAAAGAACCTGATGTGGGGCTGAACCCATGAACCATGAGGTTATGACTTGAGCCGAAATCCAGAGTCAGACGCTTAACCGACTGAGTCATCCAGGCACCCCACCTTGCACTTTTTTAAAACTTAATATATCTTGTCATCTGTAGAGTTGTTGTTGTTGTTTTTATGTTTATTTTGAGAGAGAGGGCATGAGCAGGGGAGGGGTAAAGAAAGGGAGAGAGAATCTGGAGCAGGCTCTGCACTGTCAGCACAGAGCTCCATGTGGGGCTTGATCCTATAAACCATGAGATCATGACCTGAGCCGAAATCAAGAGCTGGATGCTCAACTGACTGAGCCACCCAGGCACCTCACCTGTAGTCTTGTTTTTAATGCTTTGTTGGATTCTTTTGTATAGATAGCATGGCTTATTTATGTATTTTAAGGTTTTTTTATTTAAGACATTTTAATTTATTTTTAGAATTTTTTTAAAGAGAAGTTTTAGGTTCACTCCAAAATTAAGGGGAAGGTACAGAAATTTCCTCCATACCCTCTGACCCCACACATGCATAGCCTCTCTCAGTATCAAAATCTCCCACCAGAGTGGAATGTTTGTTACACTTGGTAGGCCTACATTGACACACGTAATCACTACAAGTCCATAGTTTATATTTGGGCTGATTCTTGTACTTTTTACGGATTTGGACAAATATATAATGACATGTATCCATGACTTTCACTGCCCTAAAAATTCTCTACAGCACAGTTTATTGAATAATTCCCTTGTTTTTATTTTTCAGTCCTATAAATTAGACTATAATGGTCATTCTTATTGATAACTCTTGATTCACATAGTTGGTTATTTTTCAGCTCTCTTAAGTGTCAAGCTGTGGGTTTTCATACCCTTTACCTGAAACACTTCCCTGTCTCCAGGATCTCTAATTTGTTAAGTTCTGTCTATCCCTTCAAGTTTGAGCTTAAAATGTCACTTCCTCTAGGGAACCTTCCTGACCCAAGGCTAGGTTAGATTTATCTCTCTGTTGTATACCTTGCTAGCATATTTACTGTTCTTTCACAGCACTATCACATCTATTTCTGTCTGGTTCTCTACCAGGCCCCCAGATGTCGAATAGGATCTGGTCCACAGTAGGTATCCAAGAGTTTGCTAATTGAGGGGCACCTGGGCAGCTCAGTTGGTTAAAGCCCTTATCAGGCTCTGCACTGATAGTGTGGAGCCTGCTTGGGATTCTCTTTCTTTCCCTCTCTCTCTGCCCCTCCCCTACTCAAGTTCTCTCTCCCTCTACTTCTCTCTCAAAATAAATAAATAAGCTTAAAAATATACATATTAAAAAAAGAGTTTGCTAATTGAATTCATACATATATCAAGTGTTCTATGCTGAGTTTTTAGATATCTTTTCATCTTTCATAGAGAGAGTTTTTGAAGACTGATTTAGCTTCCAATTCACCCACAGTCCTAAGGCTGCAATGCACAGGTAGCTGATGATGAAGTCAAGAGTGGAGCCTAATCTTTCCAATGCTAATTAACTGTGCTTGCCTGGTGGCCACAATTAGCTCCACCAACCCAGGACTAGGAAGCATACCTTGGTTTCCCCAGAGGATATCTTCTTTACCAGAAGAATACCCATATTTCCATCCATCCACCCATCCATCCATCCATCCATCTACCCACCCACCCATCCACCCACCCATCCATCTTATATAGATTGAGTATATATTATTCTTTTGTCAACAAATATTTATTATCTACCATGCTCCAGACACAGTTCAAGTTTCAGTGAAAATGGTGGAAAACATCTCTCTCCTCTTGTAGCTTGTAATTTATCTGTTATATGGAAAACATTATGCCATCAGTTTAGAGAATATCTGTGAAGAAAAAGACATAGTCCCTACCCCAATAAACTTACAGTCTACTGATGAGTTATGGGAAACACACAAATAGCATAACACAAGTGGAAGATCTGAGAGCTAGAAACTAAGAATTATGGGAGAGTGTTATTGTATTATCTCCTTTTATGTCTTCTGAAAGAGTTTCCAACTCTGTACATAATTTCAACTCTTGGTCTAATGGTGGGACATCACAAAAGCTGATCCATACCTCCGATTTCATAGTTGATTGATCCAGGGAAGGAACTCAACCAAACTTGACCCATCTACTTCCTTCCCTAAAATATTTCATACTAAAATTGAGAGTTACCGTTTTTTCTAAGAGTGTACATTATAAGAGGGAAAGTTCCAATGCGCTGTAGGCAGCATATTTCTTGCCATTTGGAGAAAAATGGGCTGCAGTGAAAGAATGGGCTTAAATGAAGAGAGATTCAGAAAATGGAGAGTCTGGTGGCCTTTTATCCCATGGTTCCCATTGTTCAGACAGCCCAGCCATAACTTCTTCCTTCCTTGTATTATTTGTTCAAGCCTTCCTTCTATTTCAATAGCCAACATACTCACCACTGGTATCTATTAGTTTGGGTTGGGTGTGTGTGACTTATAATCTAAAAGAATCCTTTCTGAAGGCTTTGCAAAAGAGGTGGAATATGAGCTGAGTCTTAAATGATGAAACAGACTTAGGTGTTTTAAGTTTTGGTTTTTGCTCCAAGCCTGAGCTACCAGAGAAAATGTGTCAACGCACATTTCAATGATCATTTTTTACTTAAAAAAAAAAACAAAAAACCAAAAAACCCAACCTTTTACCTGAAAGGCTGAAATAACCTTTTCACTGATAATATTAAAAACAGAAAATTTCAATTAATAGGGAAAAATTTAATGTTTATCCCCTATCTCTACAAAAACCCACCTTTGAGAAATAACAACTGTTAACAATCTGGGATAGTCATCTAACACATATCCAACATAACCTGTTCTTTTCTTACTATGGGCCTTTTTTATTTATTTATTTTTAAATGTTTATTTATTTTTGAGAGTGAGAGAGAGAGAAAGAGAGAGTGAGAGAGAGAATGAGCGGGGGTAGGGGGGTGGGGCAAAGAGAGAGGGAGACAGAGGATCTGAAGCGGGCTCCGTGCTGACAGCAGAGAGCCCAATGTGGGGCTTGAACTCATGAACAGAGAGATCATGACCTGAGTGGAAGTCAGATGCTTAACCAACTGAACCACCCAGGCACTCTATGGGCATCTTTTAAAATGTTCTTGTTTTAAAAACCTTTTTGCTTGGAAATAATTTCATATCAACAAGAATTTGAAAAATTAAAACAATACTATGAAAAGTAAACTCACCTAGATTTATCTTAATCTTGTTAGCTTTATCATTTGCTCTGTCTCTGTATCATTTGAAGGCAAGTTATGTATATCATGACCCTTTATCTATAAATTCTTGAGGGTGTATGTTCTAAGAATAAGGCTCTTCTCTTCCATCACTATGGTACAGTTGTCAACTTCACAGATGTATACTGATACAATGCTTTAACCTACTGTCTACATCCCAGTTTGCCAGTTGTTCTAATAACTGTCTTTTATAGCACTCTTTCCTTCCAATTCAGGATTCCATCTAGGGTCAGGCATTGCATTTAGTTATCATGTCTCTATAGCTTTCTTTAATCTTGGACTTCTCCACAGGCTTTCTTTATATTTTATGACATGAACTTTTTATTAAAAAATAGAAATGTCCTCCTTTTGTGTTCATCTGATATTTTCTTGAGATTAGATTGAGGCTATGCATTCTCTGCCAGAATACTGCATAGGTAAAATTATAGTCTTTTCAAAGTATTATATCTAGAGGTATATAATTTACTTGCAGGAAAATGCATGAATCATAAATGTACAGTTTGATGACTTTTTTTGCATATTCATATATTACATAACCAACAAAATAAAAATCTAGAATATTTCATGGGGTACCTGGGTGGCTCACTCAGTTGAGCATCTGAATTCGGCTCAGGTCATGATATCACGGTTTGTGAGTTCGAACCCTGCATTGGGCTCCATTTAAAAAAAAAAAACAAAAAACCCAGATTATTTCTATCCACTCAAGAAGCTTTCTTATGCCCTTTCCCAGTCAATGCCTATTCCCACCCTCCATGCCAAGAAAACATTATTTTTCCTTCTATCACTGTATATTACTTTTCCATGTCCTTGGATTACATATAAATAACATCATGCAGTTGATACTCTTTTATGTCTTACTTCCTTCATTTAACACAATGTTTTGAAATTCTTCTATGTTGTATACATCACTGGTTCATTCTTTGTTTTTTTTTAATTGTCTGTTAGTATTCCATTGTATGAAAATCTCACAATTTGTTTATCCATTTTCTTGTTGATGGGTAATATTTGTAGTTTTTGGCCATTACGAATAAAATTGTTATGAAAAACCTTTCATAAGACTTGTGGATATATAGTTTTACAATATCCTGGATAATTAGCTTGGAGTGGAATTTCTAGGCCATAGACAAAGCTTATGCTTACATGTTTTAGAAAGTGCTAGTTTTCTAAAGTGGTTTAGAAATGAATTTTACATTCATACCAGCCATTTCTGAGAATTCTAATCGCCCACATCCTCACCAATGCTTGCAGTTGTCAGCTTTTTGTTTTAGCTCATTCTGGTGGTTGTATTGTGGTATTTCCATGGTTTTCTTTTGTGTTTCCCTGATGACTAATTATTTTAAGCACCTTTTCACATGCTTTATGGTCATCCAGATATCTTCCTTTTTGAAATGCCTTCTCAACTCTTTTGTCTATTTTTTTTAATTGGGTAGCTTCACTTATTGATTCTCAAGGCATTCTTTACATATTCTAGATACAAGTTATGGCAGATATAGATGGTGACTATTTTTTCCCAGGCTGTGGCTTACTTTTTAATTTTCTTAATGGTGTTTTATCAGGTTTTCATTTTGACCAAGTCCAATTTGATAATTTTAAAAAATAATTTCAGCCTTCGCATTTCACATATCCACCTCATGTTAATTTTTGCACATGGTGAGAGATAGAGGTTAAGGTACTGTCCTGTATATGTTATAAGCCATTGCTTCCAGCAGGACTCTGGATGCCAAGCATTGTATGACTGTGGATGTCTCTCTCTGCTCTCCAGCCCAGCTCTAGCTTCCTTTGCTGCTGTGACTGCAGACCCAGCAAAAGTGACACAGGCAGAATCGGTGCACAGGGGACTAGTTCAGCATTTAAAGCTCTTACAGATTGCAATTTTCTTGCCAGCCACAAAGTTTTTCTAAGCTCCACTGGTTTCTCCTTATCCCTATAAAGTTCTTCTACCTATCATAGACTAGATTCTCCACGGATTTGGGTCAAGACTCACAGAGAGACATGCTGGTCTCTTCTCACTCAGGGAGGTCTCACCCTTTGTTGGTACTTTGGTCTTTTAGACTTCTTTCCTTCTGCAACTCTCTAATGTTATCTAAAAATACAGTTTGGGGAAGTCATAGCCACTTTTTTTCTGGTTGTTACAGAGAGTGTGATGATCCACTGCAATTGTCTACATCAGAGCCGAAAGCTGTAAACCTAACTACATGACTTTCAACTGCTACTGACATGATAATTCCCAATTCTTTATTTTGAGTCAGGACCTTGCTAATGAATCCCAAACCTCTCTAGTTATTCTAATGTTCTGTAAGCCTCTTAAATTTACATATCTTACATGGAATTCATCATCTTTTCCTGCAACTGGGCTCCTACCTGGAATTTCTTGTCTTGCTGAATACCATTCCCATGCACCCAGTCACCCAATCCCTGGGTGTGTTGACTCCCCCTTTTCTCTTACCACCGCATCAGTGGGTCACTGATTTCACCGGAGTCCATCTTGAAAAGTCTCATGTATCCCATTCCTTTGATTCTCCTGCCACTGCTCTAGTCAAGGCCCTTGTGATCACTGGCCAAAACTATTATAATCACCTCCTCAATGAGTTCTAGTCTCTGCTTCTTTCTTTCCCCACATCCCTCTCTCTCTCTCTCTACACACACACACACACACACACACACACACACACACACACACATTTCTGCCTCCTTTAAGAATGATCTTTCAAGAAATATATCTTTTTGAACACTCAAACATGATCGAGTCACTCCAAGACTTACCAATTCCCTATAGCTCTCTTAATTTCTGCAGAACACAGTATAAATTGCTTAGAATTTCAAGTCTCTCATAACCTCGTCTAAACCTATCTTTTTAGGCACATGTACAGTTATTCTCACTTGGATGCTTAGGGGCCACTGATGCTGCACAGCTTCATGGGGCACCATTCACATGGTATTTCATACAAATGGCCTCCCATTGAATGTGATGTCATCGATATCCTTGTGTTTTGTAGAAACAGCCTTGCTATACTTTACCATCTCTGGATTGCTCTCTGTCTCCCCCCTCCCCAAATGTACATTCACACCTTTGTACTTTTTTCTCATCCTGCCTGGAATAACCTTTTTTAGCTTACCTACCAGCAAATTTCCCCTCCTACTCCAAGACCCAGCTCAGATGACACCTATCCACTTCAGGTTCTCTATCAGCCCCTTCACCTTACAGAGAGGAATAAACTATTCTACCATTACATTGTATTATTGGCATTTGTATACTTATCTCTCCTGTGAAGCAATCAGATTTTAGGGAGCAGCTTATGCATTATACACCCCCATCTATCAGTCTAACTTAGTCTTTGCTAATTGAGTTGGAAATAATTTAGTTGGATGGGGTGTGACTGATTGTTGAGAGCTTTAAATATCAGTTTGCAGAAGTTGTATTTTATCCTGTAGACAGTGTGGGGAGGCATTAGGATTGGGGCTGGGTAGGCGGTAGGTGATGAAATGGACTCTGCCATGCTTAACAAAAATGAGGCAGCATCAAACAAAAGAAGAGTCTAGGTATGTGTGCCTGGGAAGGGCAGCTGGGTTGCTCATCCAACCCACATACCTAGATAATAATCTACCTCAAACATTACAGTCATGTGAAGGCGTTATTCCTACAGCGGAGAATAATTAGCCATTTTCCGAAACTGTTTCCATGTTAGCTTTCAGTTTTAGTGTCCTATTTAATGTTCCAAATGTTGATTTGTTTGAATCTTCCTGTAAGCACATTCCTCTATGTTTCTTGATGGCACTGGCTGGGCTGCCTCTGGCGTAAAGAGCAGCTTCTTTATTGAAGACATGGCTACATATTGTAATTTCTGCTGGGATATATGGGCAAATAACCTCCAGCTCCAGGGCAGAGGTAGGTTCAGTCTCCGCTTCATCCCCTTGCATGACTCCCCTTTCCTAAGTGGATCCCACTGACTAACCAACACAGCCTCTGGCCCCTCCAGGCCAAAGATGGTAGCACCTTATTTCATGACAGAATTATAGCACCCTTGCAGCTCCTTTCCTCCTCCCCCTTTTCTTATTTGCTTTCTTTGTTTTTCCCTGGGTCCCGATTTTCTATTTCATTAATCTCATTGTATGTTTCTTCTGCTGAAAACCCTGTAAAATACATTTTGGAAAAAGACAGGCTATAAATAAAATCAAGAACAAAAGGAAACAATAGCATGTCTCATTAAAAAAAAAAGCAATGCAAAAAAAAAGCAATGTGCATTACAGAGATTTTATGAAATGTAGTAAGGGAAAAAGAAGAAAGTGAAAACTATTCACTTAGGGAATACCAATATTAACACTTTGGTATATATCTTGTCAAATTTATATGTAAGATTTATTCAATATAAGTTTATATAAAAATAATATGTATATATTGTAGTTATATGTATCTATATATATTGATACATATACAGTCTATATCTCTATATCTATATCTAGACACATCAATATAGATAGAGATACGTGCACACCTAAATTGATCAAATGTTTCAAGAACAAAATAATTGCAAATACTATTTTATAACCTGCTTTTTTATTCAACAACTTATATATTATCTCTCTATGTCAGGATGTATTCATCTAGCTTCCACATAGATGTAGTGGAATGAAGTTGGGGCATAGGATTTATTTCCCTCTATGTCTAAAGAGATAAAAGCAGCAAAAAAAACAAAACCAAATACAAATATAAAACTAACAGCAACCAAATTAAAACACACACACACACAACACCATCATAAAGTGGTGATTGAGAAGCTGAATACTTCTCTTTCCAACTCCAAGAAGTAGGACATGAGAAAAGAAGACTAATCAACAAAACCCTGAGAATGTTTGAAAATATCCACAAATTGGTAAGGAAAAAGAATAAGAGCTGAAGAGGAAGCTTAGGATCATTTCCATGTGAGGAAGTAAGAGGAGCTGCTGGGAAGACATGGGTGCAAAGAGGAAGCAACTGGAGCCAACAGTCTCCTATGACATGTAGTCTCTAAGGAGTCACGCTGTATTAAGAGTATAATCCAGAGCTGATGTGTAGCACTAACGTTGCCCACTTTATTAAGTGGAATGAACACTTTACAAGACATTTAGCTGAAGCTAACATGAGAGAGGTCAGAGACACATTTTCCAACAAAGTCTTCCAACCAAGACACATTTTCCAATTTCCCTACAGAGATCAAACTAATTCCTTCCTCTGTCTTCACATAGATAGAGTTTCATACTTAGCCCTTCAATTAAAGTTTGGAGTGATGGGAAACAGATTTCAGGAAGGAAGGAAATCAGTGAGAATTCATTCCTCTTCCATCAGAGGAGAAATCATCCCTGGTAAGCATAAGCAAGATAAAAAGAAACCAAATAACACTAAGTCAATGTCCTATAGCAATCAAAAATAATAGTAATAATATAAATAATAACAATAAGAGAAAGGAGCATAGAATGTAGTTGACAGCTGAAGATTCTATTCTGGGGAAAAGGAATCCAAGAAACAGGAAAATTCTCTGCAAATATTTATATTAATACCATTTAACAAGAATTTGAATTCAGTTTTTAGAAGAGCCCAGAAATTACATGATAATAACATGTGAAAGAGCTAAAAATGAAGGTTGCAAAGCTAAGGAACAAAAACGAAGACTCAAGAAAGCACTATCACTATAGAAGTAATAACTAAATTAGAAATAGGGAGGGATATAATAATTATGCCTGGAAATGTAATCACTGAGATCCAGGAAAAGCTAGAGATAGTTTCAATAAATTTAAATGATTTAGAAAGAAACTAAAGGAATTAGAAAAAGAAAAGATAACAACAACAAAAGACAGGTGGTAATAATCAGGTGGTGAAAAATATGAAGTAGAATACCCAACAAATGGAATAAAAAAAATTATTAAAAGACTGAATAGAAGAAAAATTTCCCTGAAAGGAATGCCTGAGTTGGATGTAAAAGACCACTGTGCTGTAGAAAAACATTAGTCTGGATGGTAGACCCTGAGATATATCCTTTTAAATTTATTGGAGAAGAAAAAAGAATCATTTTTTTTTTTTTTTTTTTTTTTTTAGGTTGCCATGAAGGATAAGAAAGTCTTTTTAACAAGAGTCAGGTTATCCTTAGACCTTCCATAGCAACACTCAGTGAAACAGTATCTACAATCATATGAGGGAAGGTATGATGAAAAAACACTTATATCAGAAATTAACAAACATTAAAGAATAGAGAATAAGTACATGTGAGCCATTCTGGAAGCAAAGAAGTCAACAACTACTTCGTAATAAAATCGAGTCAACCAACAGGTGAATGGAGAGGCAGTGGGAAAAAGAACTGGTGGAACAAGACATGAAAGAACACAGTGAGATAACACGTACAAAGTTCTGCGGCAAAGATAGAATTACTCCAAGATTTTACAGCTAAGTTGATCATAGAGTAGAAAGGTGCAGACTCCCCTCTGTGCCCTGCCCCCAACACACACACGCTAAAGTTGGGTTTGGTGCTGAGACCCAGACCTCTTGTAAAACAGGGAGCTGAAGTCCTCTAGTGATGAGCAGGGGCTATAGGTGCCTTCTTCCTTGGTCTGATGCCGCCTTTATGCCATCCCCTATTCTGGCCTCGGTATCTCTACCACTCTTTCTTGCTCTTCTAATAGAGCATAATGTTAAAAAGAAATTTTTAAAAAATCTTTATTTACTTTTGAGAGAGAGAGAGAGAGAGAGAGAGCAGGGGAGGGCAGAGAGAGAGGGAGACAAAAAGACTGAAGCTAACAGAGAGGCTCAAACTCACGGACAGTGCAATCATGATCTGAGCTGAAGTCAGAGGATCAACTGACTGAGCCACCCAGGTGCCCCTAGAGCATAATGTTTATTGTAGAGATTTTGGATTTGTGCTCATGAGTGGGGTTGGACTGTAATGTTACTTTCTCATAGCATCTTGCTTGGTTTCCAAATCAAGATTATGTTCACCTCATAATGAGTTGGAGTGTGCTATTCTTATTTTATAACCTCCTGGTAGCTTAGGTAAGATTGGAATTGATTTTCTTTAGATGTTATAATGTAATATGCATTTTTAGTTGTGAATTTCTATATTAATAGCAGAGTAGTAATGAAGCATAGTCTGATGCTACTAGTTGTTTGGAATTTATTGAGATGTATTTTATGGCCTGGTACAAAGTCAATTCTCACAAATGCTAATGTGTGCTTCACATGCTCTCTCTTATCATTGGGTCTGGAATTACATGTATGGATATTAGGTCAAGATAGTTTTATGTTGTTCAAATCTTTTAAATCCTCACTTATTTTTTTGTTTGCTTGAAACCATACCTTTCCAAGTATATTAAAATCTCTCACTATGATTGTGAGATACATATCTATATATCTTAGCAGTTCTGTCAAATTTTGCCTTATATTTTTTGAGGTTATGCTATTAGATGCATATTATACCAATTAAGGCAATCTTTTTATTTTATTTATTTTATTTTTTTTTAATACATGAAATTTACTGTCAAATTGGTTTCCATACAACACCCAGTGCTCATCCCAAAAGGTGCCCTCCTCAATACCCATCACCTACCCTGCCCTCCCTCCCACCCCCCATCAACCCTCAGTTTGTTCTCAGTTTTTAACAGTCTCTTATGTAAAGCAATCTTTTTAAAAATAGATATTAGAGACAGAGTGTGAGTTGGGGAGAGGGGGAGGGGGAGGGAGGGAGGGAGGGAGAGAGAGAGAAAGAGAGAGAAAGAGAGAGAGAGAGAGAGAGAGAGAGAGAGAGAGAATGAGAGAATCTTAAGCAGGTTCCATGCTCAGCACGGAGCCTAATGTGGGGCTTGATCCCATGACCCTGGAATCACGACCTGAGCCAAAATCAAGAGTTGAATGCTCAACAAACTGAGCCACCCAGGCAGCCCTCAATTAAATAAATCTTATATCAAATGTTGAATAAGTTAAACTTTATTTCAAGAAATGCTTTATGCCTTAAAATTGATATATTCTGGTATTAGTATAACTTCCATAGTTTTATTTTGGTTAATATTTACCCGGCATAGATTTTCCATTCTATTATTTTTGTTTTTTTTCAAGCTTCCTGTATCTGCACTTTTTTATTTACATACTCTCATATACAGCACATAATTAAAAAATTCTGGCAGTCTGTTTATTAATGAACATTCAATCTATTTACGTATATTGTTATTACTTATATTTTTAGATTTATTTCCATCATCCTATGTTGTGTGTTGTATTTGTTGTGCCTTTTCCATTGTGGTTTTTTTCTCTTCTTTTGGAAGAGTTGAATATTTTTTTCTTATTCTATCTTTTTTCTCTTATGGATTCAGGAGTTAATTAATACCATATCTATTCTTCTGGTAAAAGCCTATGAACATGAATGAAAATCCTTAATACTTAACTTATTATGAATGTAATAAGTTAACCAAAGTTAACCAACATGTTTGCTCAATATCTCAAACAATGGATATCAATTCCAGTCATGCTCTACTTTCTTTCCCTATACGTTCTTGTCATATATTTTCATTGTAATCTTGTTTTACTTTTTCCCACATTATTATTCTTTGATATTTATTCATTTCATTTTTATAATATAGTCCCATGGTTCAAAAATTCAAAACACGGTATAAAAGGGGAAGGTCAATAAAAAATTCTTTCTTCTATCACTGTCTACAATCCACCTCCTCACACATTTTCCCACAAAGATGGATTTTTGTAATCTTTTGGTGTTTCTTAATATTCACATACAAATAGCTGTGAATATAAATTCTTATTTTTCTCCTTTCTTACACAACAGCCAGCATACTGTAAATATATGTTCTATACTTTGATTTTTAAAATTAACAGTATATCTTAGAAATCTCTCATATCAATACATAAAGATTGTCATTATTTATTTCAATGTAGCTGTACAATATTCCACTGTATGGATGTACAATGATTTATTTAATGAGGTTGTCTCCAATTTTTTTCTAATACAAACAATGATGCAATGAATACTGTAGTGGACACTGTCATTTTATATGAGGGCAGTTAAATCTATAGACCAAACTCCCAGAACTGTGATTGCCTGATCATAGAATGAATCCATTTTTAACTGAACAGATTTTTCCAAATGTCCTAGTGGATTTGGCTTGCTAATGCTTAGGTTAAAAATTTTGCATCTATGTTCATGAGTGAGACTGACTTATAATTTTGCTTGCTTAGAATGTTCTTGCTACATTTGGATATCAGTATTATTATGTTTGCTTCAAAAAATGAATTTGGGATGTTCCCTAGTTTCTTTAGTTGGGTAGAGTTTGGGTAATATTGGCTTCATTTTTTATTAAATATTTGTTAGAATTTGTGAGGGAAGCCAGATGGGCCTAGGATTTTCCTTGTGGGAAAGCTTTTAATTACAGATTCAAGATTTTAATTGAATTATGTAGCCTGCCATTACCAGAGGAGGAAACTACCTATGGCCTCATTATAGAAAGATACTTTCACAGGTAAAAAATTGAGTTATTTCTCTCAATATAGAAAATTAATTTAGTAGTCAACAGCATAGTCTCAGAAACAAGGCTAACTTACTTTGAATTCTGATCCTGACACTTAATAGCTGTATAAATGTGGAAAAATTATTTAAGGTTTTTGCTCCAGTTTTCTTGTGTGCAAAATGAGAGTAATAATAGTGCGTACCTCACTGTGAGTTTGAAGATTAAATGGGTTAATGCAAGTTAAGCTCTTAGAACTTTTCTAGGCACATTACAGATACCACATAATTGCTTATTTCTACTATTGAAGATCTCATCCCACTACATTCTAGTTTATGTTGTAAAGAGGTTTGTAGTTTAATATTTATTCCTTTGAAATTAATTTGTCTTTTCTCTCTGGCTACTTCTATGATAGTTTTTTTGTTTGTTTGTTTGTTTGTTTGTTTTGGGTATTTTCCAGTTTGACTATGATGCATCCCAGGCTGTATTTATCTATTCTCCTTTTAAAATTTGTGGACAAGACTAATTTATCACCTTTAGAAAGTGTTAGCTCTTATTTCTTCAGATTGCTTCTGCCTCATTCTCCATTCTGGAATTCTAAGTATACATATGTTGTACCTTCCTAATTCATCCTTGATACTTTTTAACTTTGTTCATTTATTTTTTTGTTATTCTTTAATTTTCCCATCTCCTTGTCTGTGGTTAATTTCTAGTCCACCATATCTCTCTTCAGTAGTGACTAATCTGCTTTGTAGCCATTGAAGTTTTAAGTTCAATTATTAGGTTATTTTTTATTTTTTATTTCTGGAATTTCTCTTCAGCTCTTCTTATTTGGGTATACTCTATGTTTCTAGTTCTTGCTGATTTTCAAGTGCCCCCTCTATTCCTTTAAACATATTAAACATAATTATAAATTATATATCTGACAATTCTAATACCTAAAATATTTCATATTGTTTCAGACCTTTTTTCTTTTGGCTTACTCTCAAACATGATGCCTTGTTTTCCTCTGTTTTGTGACATTAAATTCTAAGCTGCTTGTATTCCTTGGAATTTGTTCTGGAGTAATTCTCAGGGACCCAGGATAAAGGTAGATCCTCCAAAGAAGAAACACATTTTGCTTCTGCTCAGTGCCTTAAGGCAATATCACAGTCTGGTATGATTTGAAAACATGTTTTGGGCTTAAGGTTTTTCAACCCATGAGGAGGTAGGAATTTGGGATGCAAATTTAAGTAAAATTTAAGTAAAATCAAGTAAAATGAATTTTAATATTCTGAAAGTAACAATTGTTAAATATCTACCTATTCAAGTTTCCATAAGTGAGTCCATCCATCTATTTAGTTATGTTTCTCTGTGTATATGTGCTTAGAGAGCTGTCTGAAATGAAATCTAACAGTAACAAGGTTTACTCCTAGGCAATGCAATCTAAAGAGTTTTATTTTGTGACCTTTGTTCTACTTGATCTTTGTTCTATTTTGTATTGCTTAATTTTATTTTATCATGATCACATTCCCCACCCCACCCAAGGAAGCCCTTACTTTAAAAACAAATAGGTGAACAGTTTGCTGTAATATATTAACTATCTCCCCTTAGTGTCTGATGAGACATCTTGCCTGGTCTCTGTAAGGGTAGGGCTAACCTGTAGCCTTAAGAGATAACAGCTTTGTTTTAACACTATAGGTTAAGAGATAACAGCCTTATCCTATCAATCAAGGGACGGATTAGCGCTTGATTGGATTGGGGCAAGGGCCTGTTTGAACTGTTTCCACCTGGGAACTATTCCTTTGTTCTGTTCCCAGGTGATAATAAGATGATGTAGTCAGCTATAAAAACTCTGTATCCCAGCTGTTAGAGACCGCACTCTGGTCAAGAGTGTCGGTCCCGATCGATCGGTTTGCCTTGCCTCTCATTGCAATAAACTTTGTTGTGACTGTCACTGGTGCCCGTAGCATTCTGTTTCAGGAGTCGTATGGATGCAACAGTCTCCCCTTGTGCTTCTGTCTTGTAACTGGATTCTTGCCTCTCTGTTTGTAACGTTGGATTAGAGTGTGGGCTCTTGTTCCTAATCCAGCATGTCCGGCTTCACTACTTGCTGACAGACTTGTACTGAGCCTGCCTGCTCGGTTTTCAAATCTGGCCAGCAGGGAGAATCCTTTGGCCAGAGCCCACTGTCCAGCAGGTCACTCTTGTCAGACCCTTGGTGCTGACTGCTGTCTTGGCGTTGCACCAGGCTCCTCTGGTCAACCCTCCAGATGGTGCACTCTGCTGGTGCAGCTAGAATCTCCAGTGTCTTGTGCTGGACCAGGGCTTCCCTTTGGGCAAAGCTTTTTGCACATGCCAGCTGTTGTCTCTCTAAATCTTTCCCTCCCTCCGTCTCTCCCTCTCTCATTCTAATCCCTTTCTTTTTCACCTCTCCTCACTGCTTCCCTCCTTGTCCTGTCCTCCCTCTCTATCCACCCTACCCCTTTTTCCTTCCCTCTCCCCTCAGCCTTTCTTTCCTTCCCTCCCTTCATCTTTCTTCCCTCTTTTCTTTTTCTTTTCCTATTTAATTCTCTCCTACCCCCACTCATTTTTTTTATCCATATAATGATTTGTTAGGAGGATTACATGGAATTACAAAAGTAAGTTGTTTAACATACTCTCAGATACACAGTAAATGCTGTCTCTATGGGAGCCATTATAATTACTATGTATTTACTGAATTGTACTTTCATTCAACACACATTGATCAATCTGCCATGCACCAGGCTCAGGGCTAAGCACTCACTGTTATAGTGAAGATTCAGACATGATTTCTACCCTGTCCTGGAGAAACTCACAGACAAGTAGGGAGAATAGCAGGGAATGGACAAATGCTGTATAGCTAGCTGGCCGTCCGTGTCCCTGTGTGCAATGTATGCATCACCCTGTATACAGAAGTCATGGATCGTCAGCTCAGGGGCAGAATTCAATAGAACCACTCCACAGCTTGTTAATGTTGTCTGTTGAAGGATTTGTTCCCTGAGCAGGGAGGGCAATAACATCAACAGACTGTTAGAGCCAAACAGGATGGATTCTAATGCCTTAAGTAAATGGCTCCTTTTGGTGTGCTCAGAGCCATACATCAGTCTGCTCAGCCTCTAAGCCAGGGATGCCCCTGAAGCAGAGTTGAAGAAATCTATATTTGAGCTGTTTTTATAAACAAAGGCAACAGACTGGAAATAAGGTGGGACGGTGGTGCTGGTGGGGGGCAGGTCGGGTCTCTGTAAGATTGGAAGTTTCTCTTAAAAAAGAATCCCCACACACTCTGTGGTTTTCATTTTGAGCCAGGTTTGAGCCTCCAGCACCACTTCGTGTGTGGACAATTTTGCTTTAGGAAAATGAGATATCCCAACGCATTCAAAGGACAAACACTCCCACTGCTTTTAAAAGTTAAGCGTGTGCGAAATGCACTACTTGCACCTGTGTTGGCCATTTGACCTTTGCAGCAAGTCTTCCGCCAAACCCCTGTGCACATTAGCTGCCCTGAGGCAGCGCGGGTCCCGCTGGGAACTGCAGCACATCCCAAGTTGCCCCGTTGCCAAGCCAGGGGCACGAGCTTCTCAGTCTTAACATTGTTTGTGCAAGTCCATCGTTAGACCCTCTCTCCAGGTCCGCTTTCCCTGGACTGAGCTCTGGATGTCCACAGCTGTCCACCTCAGGCTGGGTTGTGTGCACTGAACTTTTGGTACTGAACCTGCCAGAAAAACCATTCTGTCACCTGTCCCAGCCCCCTAGACCCGTGCTGTCTCCTACTAACCTGTGGTCAATCCAGATGTTCTATTATATGACAGCTTTCCTGTCTGGAAAGCAAGCATTGATCCTTACCAGGTAACACAGAGGCCAAGTCAGGGACTGGACATCTCCAACAGTTCTTTAGGGCTTAGTCTACTGAATAATTTCTGGTACCACAGCAGGCAGGTGAAGGAGATATTTAATGGTCTGTGGGATTTGCTTCATCACTTAAATAACACCTAATTTGTGACTGCTTTATCTATACAAGAGACCGGTCTTTCCTGTAAAGTATCCACAGAACAAGGTTCAGATAAGGGAAGGACCAGCCCAGGCCTGGAAGGAAGAGTGAGAGTCTGACCCCTTGATCAGTCTCATTTTCTTGGACTGTGTAAAATGGTTCCCAACCACCAACTCTTTTTATCTTTAGAATAACAATTTAGAATAACAATATATAACTATATATAACTACATATATATATATATATTTCAGATTTTAAAAGTAGTGCATGTGCATTTTAGGTCATTAGAAAAGTTCAGAATATACAAATTGTCTATAATCCTACACCTTTGTTATAGCCACACTACCATTTGGTATATGTACTTCTGGTCATAGACAGGTAGGACAGTAGGTAGATAGACAAGCCTAACATCATTACATTTAGTTTTGCCAAGAAAATGGAGCTTCTTGACTCTCCATAAGAGTGGTTCTCAGGGTGTCATCCTCAGGCTAACAACATAGACATTATTTGGGAACTCCTTAGAAATATAACTCTTCAGGCCCCACCTCAGACCTCTCAGGAGTCAGTGACTCTGGGGGTGGGCCCAGAGATAGTCTGATTTAACCAGCCTTCCAGGTGACTCTAATGTACACTGAAGTCTGAGAACTGCTCTATAATCTGACCCTGTGAACCACTGTGCCCCACTCTGACTCCTACTCCATCTGCTACATGGGACTGCTAGAAAAGATGTTCAGTTTAGCTCATTGGAGTTTCAGCTTAGTCCATGCCAATAATTTATACAGTCCCTTCAGGTTTAATGCGTCTTCTTGGGACAATTGCTCAGTCTTTCAGATTCTTTCCTTGCCCGCCTCATCCAGGTCTTCTCAAAATGGCATTTGGGAATATGGGCCTTGGATGTCTTTGTCCACATGGCCAGAGGGACCCCTGGCCTTATGCTGGTGTTCCTCCCTGGTGCTGAGAGACAGCTGGCATGGTCTCATCTTTGGACATTCTGCTGGCATGTGCTCCTGACATCTGTGACTGCTGATGTGTGCCCTATTCTTTCTCAGATTGGCTAGGGGCCAGGGACCTTCCCCTGCTTGCTAAGTCTTTCCATAGCTCCCAGAGGTACTATAGACCCCTCAGTTTCTGCTGTATCTTGTATTTATTCTTGACTGGCTTGGTCCCCTCATGCTGTCACCTGTCCCTGTCCAAACTAGGAGTCCATGACGTGAGGGGATGCTAGCTGGACTCAGTTGTGTCTCTTTGCCTTACTGGTCATGTGCCTTGAGCTTGCCTTGCACAGTGGTCTCTGCCCCAAGTTTCCAGAGGGACTAGGGTAAGGTTCTGTCTGCCCTCGGTCCCTTGAGCTCAGGGGACACAGCTTCTTCTCCCTGATATCTCCCCAACTGTCTCCATTTCTCTTCCCTCCTATCCCTTATGCAAAGCCACTGATATATTGAATGACCCTCTTTTACTAGTTCCCAGCTTTCAAGCTCATCTCAGGTGGAAATTCCTATTTTGAATGTCAAAAGCTGAAGAGTAATTCTTTCTCTTGGCATCTGTAACAATGCCTGGCCCAGAGGCAGATGGATGTAGGAAGGCAAAATAGAAAAACACAACAATATGTTTCCAAATCCTACCCTCTCATCATAATCAAATATATACACAACGTTCACATAATTTGGATTCTGCTGCACGTACTTTGTGATGGGTCTTTTTTTTTTTTTGTCACTTATCCATATGCCATGAACACTGTTTCCATGTCATTAAATACTTTTCTACAACATGACTTTTAATGGCTCTGAGGAATTCAATTAAATGTCTGGTGGGAAGGAAAATACATTGCTATTTTCAAAGCTATTGGCAGTTTTTCTTGGTTTCTCTAGGGTGTGGCAGCACAATTTATGTAAGGGAGAAATTATTATTATTGTTTAATTGGGATAAAAGAAACACTTTAATGAGCCTTTAGATTATACAAAGTCAAGAACTAATGCCTTCACTGGAGCCAAAGTTTTAGATGAAGAAGGGAGCTATGGGGTGCCTGGGTGGCTCAATCGTTTGAGCACCTGACTCTTGATTTCAGCTCAGGTCATGATCTCATGGTTTGTGAGTTTGAGTCCCACATCAGGCTCCACGCTGACAGTGAGGAACCTGCTTAGGATTCTCTATCTCTCTTTCTCTCAAAATAAATAATTAAACTTAAAAAAGATTAAAAAAAATTTTTTAAGAAGGGAGATGAATGTCAGCAAAAATGTTGTCTCCTTGAGTTGTTCTGAGAGTTGTAGAGTTTTGACTTTCTTTGGGAGTTTGGAGTCAGGGATTTGTGGCCTAGGACCCAGGAAAGGGAGAAGGACTTGGATAGAAAATAAGAAGATGGGCCAGGACAAAGAGGTGAGATTGTCAGCAAGAAGCTCATTGTACTGAAGCACAAAAGATGGATGTAGGGATGCTGATGTCTGACTTTGACACTTAAGCTTTATTTTTATCTTATATTATTTTATCATAAAAATCAAGGAAAGATTATTGCCCACACAGTTGTACACCCCATTGATTCCTTGAGAAAGGAAGGAAGGGGGGCTGTTTCCATATTTTCAGTAAGGTGGAAGGAGGGTAAAAATACGGCCAAAAGACATTAGACGTTAAGAGCAGCATAAGTCAGGAGAGATGACAGCTACCTCCAACTACTACAGTTACTCCCATGGATTGTGAGACATATTCAGGAATCCTTGTGTCATAAAGAATGAGAAGTCCAGTTATTTTACTTGAGTATTAAATAACAGGGTAACTACACAAGACTGGGTTACCTTAACCATAAGTGTATATTAATTTATTTAAACATTTCTTATTTGGGATATTCCCCTCCCCACCCCCCATTTTCTGCTATCATTGGTAACATGGCTAGAAGCAGCCTTATAGATCAAGTTGCATGTACTATTTGTTGTGTCCTTGGGGCAAATTCCCAGAAGTGGACTTGCTTGGGTCATGGAATGCCCATTTCAAAGGCTTGTGATACAGAGCAAATTTGTTTTCAGTCTTTGAATTTCCCAGAAGAACAGTCAGCTTAGCGTCATGAATCTATCAGAATTCCTAGTTTGTTTGGGTCTGTGAACCAGATGGAGGGTGTTCGGAGGAAGGCCTACATCCTGGGTTCAGATCCTGACACCACGCTTAAGGCCACACTGGGCCAGTCAGATATCTCTCTGAGACTTCCTCATTTCAGTATCAACCTCATAGGTTTGATTTCATGGAAATTACATTTAGAAAGCACACAGAATTTTGTAGGTACTAAAAAATCCGTAGATATTAAACATACTGAGTTATCTGCCATTTCTTTATTTCACAGTGAGAGAGACTTGAAAATTTTGGTGTTTTTGCCTCCGCAACTCCGGAAAGAAAAACAAACCATGTGGAAGCTGCACGCTCTGGTGTCCGCTGCCAGCCATTAGCCCCAGTAATTTGATTCAAGGATATTTATGACCTACTTTTTGAATCACTGCAACCCAGGCAGTGCTATTTCTTATGTTCCCTTGCTGAGAAACCAACGGACAAGTAGAAATTGTGAGTTCTGTAAAAGGGTGGGTAGGCTTCTCTGGAAATTCTGGTAAGTCTGCTGTGCAAACACAGGTCTGTTTTCCTAGGGTTCCTTGCAGGGCTGGAGCCTTGGGGAGGGTTCTTCTTGTCTTCATTCTCTCAGACTTATTCTCTCAGACCCTCACTGGCAATAATTAGATCTCATCTGACAGGGAGCATGGGCCCCGCCTCTCTCCAAAATGCCTGCCTTTCATTAGGAATGGATCTTGTGAGTATGGACAACTGGAAGCAGAGGGAGAAGAAGTATTTGCAACACTGCCTGTGTTCCCTGACACCTGAGAGGTCAAATCCCAGAAACAGACAGCAGTTCCTCAGAAGGTATACAGAGCAAATTGGTAGAAGAAACCCATGATTATAGTGTCTTTCTATCTCCCCGACACTGTTGTGGAGGCTTTTTCCATCAGGGCTGGGTGTGTGGGGAGGTGAATGAAGTGCGTCATGCTGGTGCAGGGGCGGATCCTATCTTTAGAATTTTAAGGGATGCCTGGGCGGCTCAGTCAGTTAGGCATCCAACTTCGGCTCAGGTCATGATCTCGCGGTTCATGAGTTCGAGCCCTGCGTTAGGCTCTGTGCTGACAGCTCAGAGCCTGGAGCCGGCTTCAGATTCTGTGTCTCCCTCTCTCTTTGCCCCCCCCCTGCTCATACTTGGTCTCTCTTCAAAACTTAAAAAAAAAAAAAGTCAAAAAAATTATTTAGAATTCAAAAATTTTCCTCTTCATGGATTTTTTTTTTTTGCATTAACTTTGATTAAAAAATATTGTTCTATTGGCTTGAATAATGCCCCCTCAAATTTAGAACCTCAGAATGTGACCTTATTTGGAAACAGGGTGGTTGTTTGTGTAATTAGTTAAGATAAGGTCATGCTGGGGCAGGCAGTCTCTAAGTCCAGTGCCTGGTGCCTTTGTAAGAGGGTCACATGAGACACAGAGACACAAAAAGAAGACCAGAAGACCTACACATGAAGACAGAGTCAGAGAGTAGAGTGACACAGTGACAGGCTGAGGAACACCAGAGACTTGTTCAACCAGCAGAAGCTAGGAAGAGGCGAGGAGTGATTCATCCTTAGAGCTGTTGAGGGAAGCACGGCTCTGCTGACACCTTGGCTTCTGACCTCTAGCCTCCGGAACTGCGACCGAGTACAATTCTGTTGTTTGGAGCTATCCACTTGTGGTACTTTATAACGGTGGTCCTAGGAAACTAACACAGGTGCGATAAAATATTATTTTATCTTTTCAAAAATTTTTAACTTTTTTTTTGAGGGACAGAGAGAGACAAAGCATGAGTGGGGGAGGAGCAGAGGGGGAGACCCAGAATCTGAAGCAGGCTCCAGGCTATGAGATGTCAGCACAGAGCCTGATGTGAGATCAAATTCATGAACCATGAGATCATGACCTGAGCCAAAGTTGGACGCTTAAGTGACTGAGCCACCCAGGCGCCCCACAATACTATTTATCTTGATCACCGAGTTTTTGGTATCCTCTTAAATTTTGTACCCAAGTTGAATGCCTTTCTCTCCTCACCCTAGTGTTCTCTGTCCTCTCCTTTATCCATTTGTTACAACCAGTGAGGAACACACAGAGGAAAACTGTCTATAGGCTTCTTCCAATATGACATATATGATACATGAATGATATTAATGTGACTTATTTTCAATCTTCGGTTGGTGAGGTCTGAGCATATCCAGGTTGTAGAAGTGCCCAATGGTATTTGTTCATTTAGCAAATACTTACTAGGGACAGACAGGGTCAGAAACTGTCCTGGCTGATGACAGCAAAATACACAATCTCTGCCTTTAAGGAGTTCATGGTATAGAAGGGGAGATAGGAGATAGACTCAAGCATCACAGAAAGAGATGGTGCAACCAAGGGTCAGGCCCCTCCCCCTCCCCAGAGGCTTTTGTCTGCCCCAGAAGTCTTCTAGGCCCTTCACAAGAAATTCTCTAGACCCGCTCCTTCTCATCCATGGGGCAAGACATGAAAGCTGCAGGGTCTCCTTTGCCTTGTTCCCTTCCTCCTGATTCCCAGTAAGTGTGGGCCTCCTGGTGTTCTGCCAACACCTCCTCTCTCTTGGCAAAGGTTGTGAGAGAGGAGATCAGCCTTGTGGTGATGTCAGAAAAATGCCTGGAGCCAGGAGACCCACGCCAGGGTTCAGAAAGAGCGTTGTCAAAATAAAACTAGGAATACACATTCTTTGGGAATGTTGGGGTAAGGATAGGGCCCCTGAGTGGGGCTCAGAGTTCAAGAGACACTGGGTATCCACTGGTGGTAATAGGATAAATCAGATCTCTGCTGGTTTGGAGAGCCAGCTGGGAAGGAAGAGCAAGAAGGAAGAAACAGGTTGATGGTCCCATGAGCCTGGGACTTGTGGGTGATGCCATACTAGAATAAGAACATCAGAGAAAAGAGGGATGGGCTGTAACTCTGGTACATGACTTTCCCAGCTGGAGAAAACTCAGCCCTCTTGGAACCAGCTGTACATAAAACCATTTGCCTTAGTGATGCAAGTTAAAAATAGTGGTAATTTCCAGCTCCCTGAGTGTGGCCAATTATTACCATTATTATAATTGGACTGGAAATTAACCCACTGTATATGGAAGCCACAACATATCCAAACTTGTTTTCAGCCAGCTGGTATAGAAATGCTAGTGTTAGTGTGGTTGGTGTGTTCTTGGAAGAACTTGAAACAGAGGTGGGAGGTGGGGGGGGCGGGGCGGGAAACAATGCCAGCCGCAGCCTTTGCTTCTTTCCAAGCCTTTTGCAGCAGTTCTGAAATCCAAAGCAAAGAGAAGCTGTGCCATGGGGCTGACTGGCTTTGCCCATCCTGGCAAGGTAGCATCCACACATGTTCATCTGCTCTCTGGGGGGGCATGAGTATGTGGCTATGAGGGTGAGACCTCTGTGTTCTAGAGGGTCAGAAGAGGTCCAAGATCTCCGAGAACTCTAAGCTAACCTAAATTCTGAGGTTCACATAGGTTTGTTTATTGTGGAAAACCAGATGGAATGGAAATAAGTTTCTCTGCATAATAAGAAGAAAGAAGGGATGAGATTCCCGCCCCCCTCCCCACAACAGGTGCCTTAGATGCAAAATTTAAGGAGGATCTCACTCTCAGGTTCCCGCAAGTATAATGTCAGCACTGGCACAAACCTGAGAGCGACGGCCTCCTTACATTTTGTGACCTAGCCCCAGTCCTGCCCTGGAAGCCCGCCCCTGGTCCTAGCCAGTGGAGGAAGTGAGCAGGACAGCTGTAATGGGGTGACCTAAAAGGGGACTCATGAGGATAGAGGCTTTGTGGCAACTGTTTGTTGCCTCCCTGGACATTCATTTCTCCTACCTCCTTAGTAACAGGAGCCTGATTTTATTTGGAGGTGGTGAGCAATAAACCTAATTCAACAAATCCCATAAAAGCATATTTCCCAGGTGCCCCTCTACCTTATAGCTTGGTCATGAGACCAGGCTCCCTCTTTGAAAGAGAAGCATAAATGTATGTCACATGAGCAGGATAGGCTGCTTAAAAATAAACTGGAAGAGGTCTCTCTCTCTCTCTTTTTTTTTTTTTTTTTTTTTGCCATTTGACTTTCCTCCTTCTAGCCT